>NC_056727.1:286355296-286467796 GCF_019279795.1 Protopterus annectens | reverse complement strand
GAGGGCAGGTTTGTTATATTTTTATATTGGCTGATTAGACTTGCGAGAATTGGTGTATTGTCTGGATAATACAGTATTTTATGGGAAATAACCAGTTGGTGAAAAATAATTTGATTTTGCAATTCTAGCCAACCCAGTTTATTAAGATTTAGGCAGTGGTAGGTTCTAAATGGGGAGCTGGTAGCAAATCTGACTATGTTGTTGTTGTAAGAGATTGCCAGGTTGTTGAGGTTGCTTTTAGATAGGTTTGTATATATAAGAGAGGCATAAAAGAGTGTTGAGATTAGGTGGATGTGGGCAATGGTAGTTCTGGCATTGGGAGTAAGGAAGGGTTTAATTCTATAGAGAGAGACAAGTTTTTGGTTAACTGATTTTATTGTGGTATTGATGTGAGTATCATAGTTGAGGTAATGGTCGATAGTCACTCCTAAGAGTTTAGTGTTAGTATCAGGGGATATAACTGTACCATTTTTAAATTTAATAGTGAAGTGAAGTGGGGAGAATTTTTGTGTGGGAGTAAACAGCAGTAGTTTAGTCTTTTTAGGGTTAAGGAGTCGACAACGCTGTAAAAAACATTCCTCTACAAGCTCAAAGACATTTTGGGTGAGGGACTGCAGTTCTGAAGGATCTGTAGCTGAGGATATTAGTGTGGTGTCATCTGCATATTGTATGGATATAGCATAGGGGAAACTAACAGATAGATCATTTATAAAGATAGAGAATAGAAGAGGACCCAAAATAGAACCTTGGGGTACACTAAGGGAGACAGGAAGGAGGGAGGATAGAGTATTGTCCCAAAGCACTGCCTGTAGCCTGTTGTCTAGGTAGGACTTGAACCACTGTAGGGCTTGAGTATCGAGGGAAAGGGACTTAAGTATATTCAGTAGTAGCTGATGGTTAACCATGTCAAATGCTTTTGAAATATCTATAAAGATAGCAGAGGACACGGTGTTATTATTACGTTGTTTGTTAATGAGGTCAGAAAATGATAGTAGGGCAGTGGTGGTGCTATGGAAAGGTCGAAAGCCATGTTGAGAGCTAGCTAAAAGGTTATTTTGGAGAAGGTGGTCTAGATGTTACCGGTGAATACATTTTTCCATAATTTTTGCTATGAGAGAGAGTAGGGCAATTGGACGATAGTTGGAAAGTTCAATATAGTTGCCACCTTTGTGTAGGGGGATTATATGAGAGACTTTCCAGATGGTAGGGATGGTGCCTTCAGTAATGGTTCTATTGATTAGGATAGAGATAGGATAGGCAATAAATTAGATACTTAGCAGGTAGACAGTCAGCAGAGGGGGTAGAGGGTTTAAGTTTCTGAAGGAGGGTACAGATCAGGGATGTAGGCACAGGTTGGAGTTGGAAAGTGGGTGGTGAGTTATTTGTGGAGGAAGGCAGATTAGAGGATACAGGGGGTAAAGAGTTAGCTAGAGACTGGATAGCTTCAGCAAAGAAGGTGTTGAATGACTCAGCAATTTGCTTGGGAGAGTGTTGTGTACCACCAGATGGGGTAGGTGTTCTAGAGTTGCCCGCATGTAGGAGTCTATTGATACCTGACCAGACTTTCTGTGGGCTTTGTTGATTGGATTGTTGAAGGTGAAAGAAAAACATTTTTTTATCCTGAAGTATTGATGCCTTAGTCAAGTTTCTAAGCTCCAGAAAAAATGCTGAGGTTAGGCTCCAGTGTCCAAATCAAAGTAAAAAAGCAGTCTTCAGTCTTCAATAAAGGTAAAAAAGCAGACTTGAATCGAAGAATAAAAGTGTAAGAAGTCTTCTTTATTGTCACACAAGCGCTTTCACATATTGCTTCCTCAGGTGTATACTAACAAAGGTAAACCACACCTATATATACTTAACTAAAATAATCATGTGACTCAATAACCCATTTACCATTAAAGCTGTATTTTCTCTTATAAATCAGAAAGCATTGCTTAAAGCTAAGTGTGTATGACACAACAAAAGTGTGAGTATTTAATGAAATACAATAAATCTAAAATACATAATATATATCTAGAAAACATTCTATCTTCATATTCATAATGTAGAGCTTCTAAAAAAATATATAGAACTTCTAAAAAATACATCAATTTTAATGCATCATTTTAATAAAATTCTTAAAAACATATAAATATAGATATTTCATAGCAAACATTGCATAAAAAATATATTAATATATTAATATATTAAAAACATAAACCCATAGCCATCTATTTACTTACGTAGCCCCCTTTTTCTTAAGATAGGCTTAATGGGCATGCTGTCATTCAGCCCATGACCAAAGTTGGCTCTCAGCATAGCTATCCATCTTGCTTCAACTTCTTCGGTTCTATCTCTAATGTCACTATTTCTCATATTCTCATAAGTTCTTGCAACAATCATAAACCTAAATGTATGTCTTTGGCCTACCTTCAAAATGTGCTTAGACAAAGCGTTGTTCTCTGAGCCCTTCCCTATGTGGTATACATGTTCTCTAATCCTTTCTCTGAGGCTGCGGTCTGTTTTGCCTACATAAAAACAGTTGCACTGGCCACAGATAGCAAGATAAACCACATGGGTGGTCAAACATGAACCACCAACCCTAAGCTCATAAAGTGCATTTGTATCTGGATGTACAAAGTGAGTATCACTGCAAATATACTGGCATTGATTACACTTGCCACATGGTCTAGTGCCAATCATATTCTCAAGATTCACTTCATCTCGACCGTTGCATAATCTCCTTTTGAGATTCTTTTTATTCTTAAAGGTGAATTGTGGTTTACATCCTACCACTCCACTAATTACTGGGTCTGTCATCAGAATTTTCCAATGGTTATTAACTATCTCTGTATATTTCCTCACATCCCTAGAGTAGGAAATATTGACCTTAAGCTTATTCTCACTTGTCTTAGCTTCCCTGTTAAATTTATCTGAGAAATAAGGTTTGGCCCTTGTACCTCTGTAAGTTTCTAAGCTGTTTAAATTTTAGATGATTAGATGTGTCTTTGGAGGTACGCCATTTGGCCCAAAATTTGTTTCTTAGTAGAATATTTTGCCTAGATTCCTTTGTGAGCCATGGAGCAGTTGTGGTACTGTTTCTAAGAGTACGAGAAGGTGCATGGTGGTCCAAGATTTCAAGGAACTTAGTGTTGAAGTATGCCACTGCTTCATCTCGTTGGAGATGTTTTAAGGGTGACCAGTTGCATGCACTGAGTTCATTCTGGAAGTGTGCTGGGTTGAAATGTTTATTGTAATGAGTAGTTCTAAAAGTTATGTGGCTGGGAATATTATTCTTTTGTTGAATTATATAAGTAAGAGAGTGATCACTGATGTCAGAATGGAGGATGTCAGCCATATATGTTGTGGGTAGAGTATTTATTAGGATCCAATCAGGAGAGTGGTTTCTTTGTTGGTAGGTTTATGTATACGAGTAGGTGAGGTGAGAAGCCATGAAGGTTAATGTGGTTAGATGGATTATTGGAGTTACAGGTATTCCAGCCTATATTAAAGTCGCCTAGGAGGATGGTTTCTTGTGGATAGTTAGTAGACAGCCAGCTAAGGATATTTTCGAGGGAAGTGATGTTGTTACCTGGAGGAAGATATGAGCATATAATGTAGATGGGAAGGTGCACTGTCTGCATGTATGTGCATATTGGACAGATGGACAGGGTGTCATGCCCTCTGTAGCCCACAGCTATCACCCCCTAGTTACTATCAGTGGCCAATATGCAGTGTACTACCCACATATTGGCTGTTGCCTAGGCATGTCTGTGTGTATGAGACATGGATTTAGAGTGTGCTCTCGGTAATACTAGGGTTGCTAACTGTGATTGCCTGGCCTTGATGTAACATGTATGGGTATGGCTTTGCACCCCAGCCTCTCAGCTATTTCACATTTTTATCCCTGTACAGTGGACATCGTGATAAATAGTAGGGCCACCATATAAGAAATATGCAAAGCCCGCTCCACATTGGCCACAGGTGTCATACACTCACAGCCACCTCCACACAGGATACGTGTTACAAACACACACACACACACACACACACACACACACACACATACACACACACACACACACACACACACACACACACACACACACACACACACACACACACACACACACACATCATGTCTGGGAGTAGAACCCCTAGCTAACTAGTTTATTACACTACAGCACTACACAGTTATAGTATATGCCATGGAGATTATTGGAGTACTCATTCCCCAAAGGTGTTTATCACATTGGATGACATCAGCAGGATTGCCAAAGTAGGACATTCGAATTGTAGTGAATGTGACTCGCCTAAAATGCATTGCTCCCTACACAGACAGTGAGACACACACAAAACATCCACTGGCAAGTGTGGGGATAGAACCCATAACAGAGGTTTATGTCACACTACAGCATAGAGCTGTTATAGGACACATCACAGGGATTACTAGAGAACTTCTTCCCCAAAGTTGTATTTCACAATGAATGACATCAGCAGGATTGTCAGCGTAGGCCATTTGAATTGTACTGTGTGTGACTAGCCTATAATGCATTGCTCCCTACACAGACAGTGAGACACACACAAAACATCGACAACCGACATGTGTGGGTATAGAACCCCCAACAGAGGTCTATATCACACATCATGGGGAGTACTAGAGAACTCCTTCCCCAAAGGTGTATTTCACAATGAATGACATCAGCAGGATTGCCAAAGTAGGCCATTTGAAATGTACTGAGTGTGACTAGCCTATAATGCATTGCTCCATACACAGACATTGAAACACACACAAAACATCCAGAACTGCCATTGGTGGGGATAGAACCCTACCACAGCTGTACATCAGACTACAGCAGTACACAGTTACAGGATATACTACAAAACTTACTGGGCTACGGCCTTACCAAAGGTGTATTTCTAGGTGGGTGACATCAGCAGCCTTGCCAAAGTTGAGTATATGAATTGTAAAGAGTGTTAGTACCCTAAAAAGCATTGCTCTCTACACAGACAGGGTCAGACAGACAAAAACACACACACACACACACACACACACACACACACACACATATCATGTCTGGGATTGGAACAACTACCTTATCACACTATAGCAGTACGCAGTTACAGGAAGTGCTATGGATATCACTGGACTGCAACCTTCCCAGAGGTGTATTTCTAGGTGGATGACATCAGCAGCCTTGCCAAAGTTGAGTATATGAATTGTAAGGAGTGTGAGTACCCTAAAAAGCATTGTTCTCTACATAGACAGGGTCAGATAGACACACTTGCCATGTCTGGGATTGGAACAAATACCTAACTACTTTATCACACTACAACAGTCCGCAGTTACAGAACATGCTACGGAGATCACTGGGCTACAATCTTCCCAGAGGTGTATTTCTAGGTGGGTGACATCTGCAGCCTTGCCAAAGTTGAGTATATGAATTGTAAGGTGTGTGAGTACCCTAAAAAGGATGGCTCTCTACACAGTCAGAGACAGACAGACACGCACACAAACACCCACTCACACAGTTGCCAAGTCTGGGGTTAGAACTCCTATCTAACTAGTTTATCACACTACAGCAGTACGCAGTTATGGGATGCACCATGGATATTACTGGCCTACAACTCTCCCAAAGGTGTATTTCACATTGGATGACCTCAGCAGACTTGTCATAGTAGGGCTATGAGGAGGGCGGTGTGTGCATGGGCCATAACTTATTCATCTAGGTGTTGACATGCCACATGCGGGCACACACGATGTCATATGTCACAGGTACGTGTATACAGCTGCTAGATGACTACTTCCTTGTACAGTGCACCACATAGTCTGTAATGCTGACAGATACTGGTGGCTAGTATCTGCAGTGAGTGACATCTGCACCTCATGTGTTTGGGGCCCTTTGGCTGTGTGCTGGGTGGAACAGGCCTGAATTGCTCCCTGTCACAGTCACCCTCTTCAACACATCTATGTACATCTACCTTTGGCTTATTATAGTGTGTTGTCCTGACATATATGTCTGTATTCCTATCCACTGTGTGTGCAAGGCATGAGTGGCGCATACTGATAAGTGTCTGCACTAACAACTGCAACTGCCAGATATGTCTGGTCCACTGGTGTTTGCAGTCATGACCTCTGTGTGTTTAAGTGTGTAAACATGCCCAGTATGACCTTTCAGTATGTTGTTGACTGACATTGCCTTCATTTCTCTGTGTGTGTGAGCATGCCCAGTATGGCCGTCTGTATTGAATATGTGGATCGTGTCCTGATAGTTTGTGCTGCAGTGCTGACCTTTGTGTTGTACACTGACAGGTAGCATGCTGTCTCTGCAGGGTATCCATTGATCATTTGGCTTTGACTGTTACTACATTTCTGCAAAGCGGGGGGGGGGCACACCTGACTGTTTCTACATTTCTACACAGGAGTGGAGGGGTTACACCTGACTGTTATTACATTACTATGAAGGATGGGGAGGCACACCTGACTATTTCTACATTTCTACACAGGGTTTGGGACACACACCTGACTGTTATTACATTACTATGTAGGATGTGGGGGGGGGGGGCACATGGAATACTTATACACATTTGCTATGACTGTACTGGTATGTCAGGTACTCCATTTCATTCTGTATTGCTAACTATCATACTGACTAGAGGTATACCAGTGTACTACAGATCATGGCTTTGGTTGCCCTACATATTACTGTCTGACTTCCTACCCTTCAGAACTAACATCCCACTGCCTGCTATGCTGTGGTCTGTCTGTGTAGGCCTGGGGGGAGGTTAACCATAGCCATCATTCTGGGGCCAAGGGAAGTAAATAGTGTGGGAAGAAATAGCCAGGCAATTGTTATGGCTAGGCTTATATAGACCCTAGGGCCAATAACCTAGTACCAACCTATGAACCTATGGCCCAGGCTCTGTTTGGGTTTGTCTACACCTGTCCTGCTGGCTGAGACTGTTGTTGGGTATGTGAACCATCCTGACTGGCATGTGTGGGTCATATGGACACACGTCGCTCAGCACATTTCCTGCAGTGGGTTTTGTCACCCTGTGTAGTACTGGCTACTATGGTGACTCCAGTATGTGTTACAGATGTCATGGTGCCACTATGGGTGTCTACTGTCAGCTGCCATAACATTCAGCCACCCAATTCCCTTGCATGCTCACATCCATAGCATAGCTACAGGTAACAACACATTCTACTCCATTTGGCATTTGGTAGGTTGACTGACTTACCTTGAGGGTGTGCTAGGCTTGTGGATGGTGCTGGAAGGCTGCCTATGTTGGATGCACATAGTACACTCCCTATACATGGTTAAGCACAGGTAGTGTCATGGTTGGCATCCATTTTACTGTATGTGTGAGTCTGAGAGAGGTGTCATTCCCTGGGTCCCTACTGTGTCAGTGCATGTGCTATGCATTGCCTCTTTGCCAAGGCCAGGGCATACTGGGCACACCTACTCCTGCCTAGTGGGGCAGGCTCAGGTTGTTCCTTCTCAGGATCACTCTGTGTCTGTGCAGGCCTTGGCATTGGTGGGTGGCTGTGTGGGCCTGTCCCATGCTGTTCCTGCTGCAGCTGTTTCCACAAGATCATATTGTGTAGCATAACACTTACCATAACAATTTGGGTACATGTAGCTGGTGAATACTACAAGGCTCTACCAGATGTGTCCAGACACTGGAACCATGACCTCAGCATCCCAAACACACACTCTATTATATGTTTGGCCTGTGCGTGTGCCTCATTACGGTGTTTTTGTTCAGGTGTGTGTGCATTTCTGATGGGTGTCATCAGCCACGGCTCCAGTGTGTACCCAGCATCCCCCACTAGGTGACCGTAGGGGATGTCTCCATTGGCAAATCTCTGGTACAGCTGCGTCAGATGCCATATGTGGGAATCGCCATAGCTTCCAGGGCAGCCAGCACACACGTTCAATATAATGCCCTGGGCATCACATATGACCTGGCAGTTGATGGAGGGGATGCCCCTGCGGTTGATGTAGGCCCTACCCTGCTCACCAGGTGGTGCTTTGTTGTGTATGTACGTGCAGTCTATAGCACCCACTACCTCAGGTTATTCTGCTATTTGGTGGAAGAGATGCATATTGCTGGCCAACACCTCACAGGTGTTGAGGAAATATACGTGCTCACTGGCATGTGCTGAAATGGCATCCAGGAACTGGTGGAATACTCTGGATGCTGATGCCTGTGAGATCCCCATGATATCCCCAGTTGTGCTTTGGGAGGTACCTGTGGCTAGTATATCTAGGCCTACGCATACCTTGGTATCCACTGGGATGGGTTCCCCTCAGTCATTTTGGTGTGTCAGGTGTGGCCGGCACAGCTCAACAATTTGCTGTAGGAGGTCACTGTCCACCCTATAGCGCTCCACTATCTCAAGCTCATGTAGCCCCTGGTAGCTTAGCCTGGGTCTGTACACCCTTCTCTGTCTCCTCACTGTGGGTTGTTCAGCAGCATTCATATCCTCACCACCCTCAGCCTCTTGCACATGTTGTTCTATGTTGCCTGCTGCAGCCCTTCTCATTTTGTAGGTTTGTTTGTTAAAATTTCCTCACTTGTATACACCGGTGGTGTAGAGTGTGGGAAAAACCAGAGGGGAAGGTGTTTGCTTAGTTTATAGTAGTGTTCTGGGCTGGGCTAGTCTGCTGCCTGTATAATTGGCTAATTCATGTAGTAGACAGATTGTGTGTTTGTGTGGAGGATTGTGTTTGTGTGTGTAGCAGTACCGCGGAATTCAAAACTTGCGGTATTCGAGGTTTTGATTTTTGCGGTTTTCAGTTTTCGTTGTTATGTGGATTCGGCTTCTTGGGCTCGAGATACTGAAACGATCAAACATCCGAATCCATTAAGCATGAGCATACTTATGTGAAAGTGCTTTTCACCGAAGAAGTACTTTCGGGTAGGTATGCCTGTTGCCGAGGCCGTACTACGGTGCAGAGAAGGGAAAATTCCCTTTTCCCCACTGTAGTGCAGTCTCGGAGGGAGAATATTAAAGTAGGGGGGATGTGGGTTGCAGGGGGCGAAGCCCCCCTGCAAAAACGTAAATGTAGTGTTTTTTTTTGACACGCTTTAATGAAAGCACTTTTTCGGTTAAAGTGCTTTCGTTAAAGTGTGTTCCGTGGTTATGGATTCTTTGTTTTGACTTTCCTGCATCTACCATAGCAGTTGTATTATAAATGCTATCACACACTGCAATGGCTCAGGAAATAACATAGTTCACTTCTGCTCCTTGACTTTGAGAAGATGTGGAATTAAAAACTCCTCTTTCCAGTTCCATGATAATGGTGACATATAAAATCCTTTCTTGCAATAAAGACATGCATTTCTCTACTGCCACACTCCATGAAAATGTACTGCCCTGACAAATTAACTTTTCAGTAATCATTTTAACCAAAATATCATCAGGTAGAGTCCACCAGATGCAGTAGCCTTAACTAATATTTCAAAACCAGTATCATAATGGCCCATCACCTCTCTGCTTAGCATAATAGCCTTGTACTCCTCCATCTAAAGGGTCTTTCACCACCCTGCAAAGAGTGGGTGAATTTTCCAGGTGCCCTGGCAAAATTTTCCCTAGTCAGTATGAATATCACCTTGGGTTTTCTTTAAAAATAGGCCACAAGCTTAGTGGGACTACACCAGTCAACAAAACATCAATGAATGAATGAATGAATGAATGAATGAATGAATGACTGGATCAGTCATTAATGTCTTAAAATTTCAATAAGTAGCATACTGTGAACTTCATATATAAACATTATTTGAAAGGCAGAGCAGTAAGTGTCTTTTTGGGGTCCCTACCCTAGACAGACATTAAGCTTCCCTTTCAGTCACCATATAGACCCATTCATTCCTCCTTGGAACGACATCCCTTCAGCAATTAGTTACCCTTATAGTCAACAAGCAGATGCAGAGAGTGATGTCATCCTCTGTTGTGATAATATTTTTTATATGATCCTGTGTCTCCTTGCAAATGCTTGTAGATGCTAAACCCATGCATGATACCACATTTACTATCTTCAGTTTATGGAACCATACAGCTCAGAGAAATAACAGAAGTTGAAGTTCACCCATGGACCAACTGTGGTCCATCCTCCAGAGCTGAGCAAGCCAACAACTGCTGCACAATTCCTATCTGCTTCCTGCCAGCTCATTCCAGCACCAGGAACACAGGTCAAACTTGGGTTATCTGCAGGAAAAGTTAGGGCTTTATCCCTTTTTGGAAAAGGAACTGGCAGCACAAATGCTATTTTGAATAAGGATGTGAGTGATCAAGTTAATGTGCAATGTTCTCCCCACCCCCCACAGCAGAGGGTAGTATTTCACACTCTTTTTTAATATATGTACTAAGTGTAAGGTCAGAACTTTGTAGTAAAGTAAATATTTGTTTAGTTACTCAGTTCAAGTTTGCACATACATTTCATGCCGAGCAAGCTTGGAATTAGTGTGTATAGATTCTAGGGTTATAGAATCAGATCTCAGTATTGAGGTAGTGCAGGGGTTATAACACTTAGAATTTTTCATATACTCTACATTTTTCTACATGTGCCTTATAGAATATGTGTAACTATGGTACAATCATCTAAACTCTGCATGCTGTTTCAAGCAAATGAGCAGGGATTAAATGATGTTTGTGCAGTTTGAACTCAGAGTGTATTGTTATTCAAGCAAATATGATTCCACCAACTGACAATTATACTAAGAATCTTCAAAATGCCAAATACAAAACATAATCAAAAACATTTCACACATTAACACAATTGAAAGCCCTAAACACCGAACATATAAAAGAAAGTCAAAGTTAAACAATTTCCTTTTGTGATCTCTAAACCAAAACTCTTCCGTAACATGTGTCTGACTAGTGGTAGTGTTATAAAAAGGTAAGGTGTAAAGTTAGGGTTAGGGTATACCTCTGAACCATACCGAATTCCTTGGTATTTACCAGTTTTGCTGGCAAAATAATGGGGTGCTACAAATTTCTGATTGGCCCCTTCAATTCCCGATTTTTTAAAAATCTTTATTTATAATTTTAAGTTGTGGCTGCCATCATCAAGTATCGCCAGCATATCCTGCAATGTCATCAACATGCAGGGGTATGCGTGATGACTTCAGCTTCATGAGGCAGTGCCTGACTGCCTGACGCAGTGTCGCCTGAAGCTCTTTCTAGTACAGTCCTTGAAATTACATGTAAGTATTAAGAAGTATTAATGTTTTCTGGGTTCCCTCATGACAAGTAACGTGGATCTGTAACGGTTGGAATAAGTGTTGAGCCTGTACTACCATGGATCAGAAGAAAGTTCACGAGCTGGAGATGTTTGTGAAAATGTGTAAGGCTAATCCAGCCCTGTCACACGAGCTTAGTCTAAAAGTTTTTAGGGAATGGTTAGAAAGGTAAGTTGGCTTTTTTCAAAAGTTGAGTATTGGCAATTAGGTGGTGGCTTCTGCCATACAAAATGAGTTTGGTAATTGTGCATTGCAAGAGCTGTAAGAAGTTGTAGTTTTTCCCTGTTTTTGATGTGGATTATTGTGCAGTTGTACATTGGTCAGCTAAAGTTGAAGGATCATTTGCTTTTAAGTTTTTAGTGCTTTTAAATACTAGGTTGTATGGGGTGTGTTGCAGGTAATGTTTCTGGTGGTTTTGCTCTCAGCAGTATTATTTCAGTGTGAGGAATTTACATGTTACACATAATAGAGCAATGAACACTTTTAATCTTTTTTTTTGTGTAACTGTTTTTGGAGTGGTGTAGTAAATATGCTTCATTTGTGGTAGCTACACAGTAAATGCAGTTGATTTAAGGTGCAATCCCCTTTCCATGTATGGTTGTTTTTATCTTTTACTGTGCTTGAAATGGTTTTGATGATCGTTGTTTCTGAAAACAAAAATAAAACTTAGATAATTTTGGAACAGGAGGGCTTTTTATGCAACGTTTCTCAGTAAAAGTTTTAATAGGTAAGCCTAGTGTATACCTGAACAGTCGAACTGGTAGCTACATTCTGCGTTTTAAATTTTGGCCTATTCAGTGCATTTGCACTTTAATATTTCATAACCCTGGCAACTCTATGATAGTAACAAAAATCAGTCAAACTTGTTTAGAGTTTTGGCTTTCTGGTGCCCCTTAAGTGGAGAGGGCATGTTGGACTTCAGTACTTTGTGTCTGAAACTTGCTGTTTGTCCCAACCTCCTTACTGAAACCCGATCTTCAGAGCTGCACTCTTCATTCAAGAGGGGTATCACTGATAGGGTAATATTTTAAAACTATATTGTTGGAGCAAGTGGCTGAGATAACTTGTATCACATGTTTGGGAAGCAACCATACTTCTGGAACAATTAACCATACCTCTCAATCTCTCAGATCAATAAATGTAGACACAGCCAAAAATAACGGTGGGACAAAGGCCCAAAAATAGCAACAGATTTTAAATATTGCTCTTGTAAACTCAGATAGTTGCTAGAATAATAGGTTTTGCATTATTATGTATTTTCTGAGGGATATGAAATCTAAAATTCAAGTGTCTGCCATCATTTATTATTATTTAGTGACATCAGTCTTCATGTTGGTACCCCACAATTTCATTTGAGTGAGCGGGGTTAGATGTATGCAAATTGTATGTTAACCATCTTCCCAATTTCTGGCTATTCATGGACCTTTGTCCAGATCTTTGATGTTTCCAGGTTGGGGGTATGGGTTATAGGGAAATTTTACATATTTGTTTATTACTTGTATAACTGTTTAATATTTTCTTTATGTAACGTTGGAATATTTCTGGAGCTTTTCTTCCTGGTAGTCCACTGAAAATGGATAGAATTTTGCCCATTTGGACTATCACACACACACACACACACACACACACACACACACACACACACACACACACACACACACACACACACACACACACACACACACACACACACACGTATAGACCACAAAGAAAACTAGTAATTGTGAGCAACAAAGCTTTGACTGAGAATCCTAAAAAATCAGGAAAAAAGTATCACGCACTGTAGACATGATCAGTTAAGACTTCAGAGTAATCAAGTAATTATAACTTGTTTAGAAACCAAAACTTCTTTATTGAAAAACAAATAGAGGAGCACTTTTACCCTTCAAAGAGTTTCTTCAGTGGTGAATCCAGTTTACTTGACATGCAGTATTTATCTGCTTTAACACAGATCACTGTCAGTTCACTGGTTCTCAGTTCATAAATGTATGTCATAGGCTGTTCATCCAAGCTACAATAGGATAAGTCTTATCTTTCATATCTGTTCTGCATATCTACTCCTATTGCTACCTAATATGTTATAGCTTATGTGCTATATTCATATTCTATGTGGCTAGTGTCTAATTGATGCAAACACTTTATATAGATCTTGTCCCTAACTACTTTATGTATAACTACTGGTATATTATTGTATTTGTGATGTGATAAGTAGATGCTATTTGCCATGTTTAGATGGGGCAACAAGTACTAATAAATATGTGAGAAGCAGTCAAATTAAAATTCAGAAGTATTATAGTGTACTAATCATAACTGCAGCTAGTCAGGACAATCTGGCTGAACCTGTGACTGGGAGCACCTACCTTGTATCCTTTATGTCAGGAGCATACCACCCTTTTCCATGACTGGATGAATTCAACTGTCTAGGGATATATCAATTAGAAGTACTTTGACACTCACCCCAAGTACACATATCCCAGCAAGACAAAGACTACTGTAAGTTCTCAAACCTTAACTCAGACACTTTCAACCATTTACTCTCTACAATTAACTGGTCCTTCCTCTATGGTCTCCCCATTGAGGAAGCTGTCCTGGCATTTAACAACATCTTTCCAGACACACTTGACTCCCTAGCCCCCATCAGGAAAATAAGAATCAAAACCAAATTTGCTCCCTGGGTAACATAAGCTACTCAAAGTCTTATGAATAAGAGAGATAGTGTGTGGAAAAAAATGGAAAAAAATCTAAAATTCTCACTGATTTGCAATCTTATAGACAGCTTCATAACTTAACTAAAAAAAAGGTCACCCTTGACAAGAAAATCTATTTTTAAAAATCACTAAATAATCCTCACTCCAACCCTGCAAAATTCTGGCAATCTGTAAATAAGCTATTACATCTTGGGAGCCCCTCACCACCTAATCCATGCCCTAACAGCTCTTCCACTGATACTGCTACCTTTCTTAATTCCTTCCTCATTGACTGTATTTGTAATCTAACCAAAAATGACAACATTAACTACCCCACGTCTCCTCCATCAACCCATGCAACCTCTTTCTCTCTTAAACCCGACCCCACAGCTTATATCTAATGTCTTCTTAAAACTTAAACTTCATTAGCTGATAACCTACCTCCTCAGTTCCTAAAACTTGCTGCCAGTTCTGTCACCTACCCCATCTCCATCTTAATCAATAAGTCAGTCTTGGAAAATGTACCTGAAATCTGGAAGAAATCCTATGTTATACCCTTACATAAAGGCAGAAACTCAACTGACCCCCTCAAATTTCAGGCCTTTTGCCATTTTATCTCCCCTGTCAAAAATTCTCAAAAAGTGCATTCACAAACAGCTCCTTGATTACCTCCTCCTAGAAAATCTGCTTACCTCTACACGGCATGGTTTCCACCCAAATCACAATAAGCTACTACTCTGATATCCTTCACTAATTCTGTCTCAACATGTCATGACATACAACAAGATAATCTCCTGTCTGTTTCTGGACCACTCCAAAACCTTCAACACTGTATCCTACTGATTACTTCTATCCAAACTAGCTACCCTTAATCTCTCCAGCTCTGCACTTTCCTGGTCCTCCACGTATCTCTGCAATAGATTACAGAAAGTTAAATGGCAATCTGACCTTTTTCCCTTCTTATCAGCACAAACTGCAGTACCCCAAGGCTCCATCCTTGGACCCCTACTATTTAATATATTTTCTAATGACCTATGGTGCAGTGGTAGCGCTGTTGCCTCACAGCAAGAGGTTCTCCCGTTTGATTCTCGGCTGGAGTGTGGGGAGTGCCTTCTGTGTGGAGTCTGCATGTCCTCCACGTGGTTGGATGGGCGTTCGAAAGACATGCGTAAATGGGTGTGCCTTCATTGAAGGTTGGACAATGAGCTGGCACCTCAGCGTTCATCAAAATCTACTGCCAATCATTAGCGGACCGGAGTTCCGCTGTGGCGACCCCTAACCGGGAAAAGCCGAAAGACAAGCAACAACTAATGACCTATACTCTTCCTGTCCATTCTCTTCTATCATACAATATGTTGAATCTTCTCCTCTGACAATATCACCCACCTTCACACCCTTAACTAAGAGTCTCTTCACTCAGTCGAAAAAATGACTAACATCTAACCAATTGCTACTTAACACTTAGAAAACTAAACTTCTCCTATTCCTCCCCAAATCTCTCCAACATCATAAAGCTATGTTTACTGTCTGCTCCCTTAATAACACCACCATCTCTGTTGAACCTCGCACTAAACTTTTAGGAGTTATTATCAATGACCAACTAAAATTCGATCTTCATATTCAGCAGTGCCAAAAATAATGGTGGGACACATCAAAGGTTAGGCCTACTTTATAGGCATAAAAAATTCCTCACAAATGCTTCTAGGCCCTCTTTTGTACAAGCATTCCTAGTCTCCACTCTACTCTACGCTGCCTTTATTCTCACTAACATCCAATCCAATCTTCTGTCTAAATTAGAAATTACCTATAATAAAATCACTAGATTTGCCACCAATCAACCCCACCGCTCTCACCACTGCCTAACCTTGAAAAAAAAAAACCTGCAGTGGCAGGAATTTCATCACCAGATTCTAATACCCTTCTCATGGTTCATTCTATCTTACATGAACCCTCCTCCTGCCCCACGTTCTCTACCCTCATCCAGCCCTATACTGTCAATCGGGTTCTCAGTAGCTCCCAACAGCATCTTCTGGAAGTTTATATGTGTCCAGTAAAAATATTGGCAAACTCTTGTACAGCTACTCATTGACAAATGCTTGTACTAAACTACCACTAAGTGTTGGATGTCTAACCGTAACTCTTTCAAAACAACACTTTGGGATGCTCTCTGTATATTATGGATATGCTTATGCAATGACCCAACTTAATCTGCCTCCCCTCCTCTAATATTACTGCAGCTACCACTTTCTCTCTCCTGTCTTCTACCTATACTTCTAAAAAGTCTACTTACACTCAATAGCTCTTACAACTTCAGTAGTCTTGGAAATTGGCTTTTGCCAGGGTTTATCTCCTGGATATATTCAACATTTTATAATGTATCTGTTCTTTCTGTTTTGCAAATTTGTTAATATTCCTAGTATTCTTTTTACTACTATATGTAACTCTGTGTTCAGTTTGTTGATCGTTTTTAGCACATTGCTTCTTCTTACTCTTAGACATATTGTGATAAGTCTGCCCTGTGATTACTTTTGTTACTTATATTATTTGGAGCTTTTCTCCTTGGGCCTTTACTGAAAAGGGGCTGCTGCCCAGTCGGACTAACCCAGTCAACAAATGTCAAATATATAATAAATAAATGAATAAAGTGCATTCAGAGAGACAATAAAGGACTCTGT
Organism: Protopterus annectens; assembly: GCF_019279795.1. Lineage (NCBI taxonomy): Eukaryota > Metazoa > Chordata > Ceratodontiformes > Protopteridae > Protopterus > Protopterus annectens. The sequence continues at coordinate 286,451,208 of NC_056727.1, read as the reverse complement.
GTACTAGGTCTAAGATAAACTGCAGCATTCTATGACAGTGAACAAACAGGGTTAAATGAGGAAAGAGATAACTGACTTCTGTTTCAGTTTGTTCCATCTAGATGCTGTCAAAATCAGGTATATTACAAGAGGTTGTTAGCAACGTGTGTCTTAAGTCCTAGCTGCAGCAAAAGTAATCCCTATAAAACAGTAAAACGTAGTTTCCACCATGGGAATCAATGAGCCTCTGTGTGTCTTGTACCAGTGCCTGTTGCAAAAAACCTTTGCAGCAATGACTGGGGAGAGTGGAAAATATGCAACTGTGCAGACTGTATAGTCCATGGTAGTGTACTGAATTTACTTCATCATTAAGTAGAAGCATAAATTATTCCATCTATAATTGAAACAAGTAGAAAATAATTATTGAAATTGTTAATATAGTACAAAGAAACATTAGGCATTATATAAAGATAGGCCCACTGCCAGTAGTCTTACACACTACAACAGTGCAGATGTTACAGATTGTAAACTAACATAAATTGAGATTATGATGGGAGGGATATCCCAAATGTGTGAATCTTTGTTGAAAAGAAAAACTAAATGTGTGAAGCTAGGGCTAATTAATAGAAAGTAGTGAATCTAATCAGGGCAGAAAGGCAGCATTGCCTCAGGCCACATAAAATGAGCAAAGGAAGGTTTATTACATAAAAAACCTAGAGATAAAATTATGATTGGATAACTATGCTGACACAAAGTAAAAGGTACATTTTGGCCTTCAGAAACAACATCAGTTTGCTGTTGGTATTGAAACAGATGCACTACAGCTTTGAAAATGTAGCATTTCTGGATCTCACCATTTGCAAAAACTAAAGTGATGCAGTGTTAAACAATGGCCTGTTTAGAAAACCCACACGGGTCAAGCTGTTGCTATATGCAAATACTATGCCCCCCCAATATCACAAAGAAAAATGTTATAAAGTTACAAGGGATGAGGATAGCTTGTGTATCTTGGAAAAATGATATGAATTCTACTTAACGTGGACAAACTACAAACTGCCTTTCTTGAAATGGGGTACAGTCAGAACATGATAAAAGACATATCCAGTCCCATTTTAACCATGAAACAGAACAATGACCCAACTCTATTTAATCCACCACAAAGAGAACAAATTAATGTAGTAAGCTCACAGAATGCTACTGACAAAGAGAAACACAAAAGAAGCACGACTCTCACATTTTCAAAGGGCTCTCTTGAAATAAAATGTACCATGCATGAAAACTGGAGCATCATCCATAGAAACCAGTCCTGTAATAAGACACTTGACCCTGAGTCTACCTTCATCTATTGTAAAGGGCAAAATATTAGGAGATGGATAGAAATAAATGATTTGCCAACTACACACTCAAATGCTGGCACCTTTCCCTGCATGCCTCTACGATGCAGATGCTGTTAATTTGCGAATAAGAGAAACAGCTTTTATTGTCCAAACCCAAAAAAGAGATATTACAGCACAGCAAGAGATGACTGCAAAAGCAAGCTTGTAGTTTACAGGGCCAGCTGCACAGCATGCAGTGCATTTTACATAGGAAAAACTATTAATGCCATTAAGGTAAGGGTTACTAAACACTTATCAGACATCTGACTAAAAGATCTTAATAATCCACTAAACAGACATGCTGTATACTGCAGAAACTTTGAGGAATTTGTGTTCCATACAGTGGTGAAAGTAACAACTGGCCCACTTGAAGGCAACACAGAAGCTATACTTGAGAAAAGAACTAGAGTAGCAAATTCGCCTAAAAGCTTACTGGCACCTAGGACTGAACATAAACTGCTCCATCAAATCTGTGCTTGAACTTATAAACCTGGACAGTAATTGTCTTTACTAACAGTTAGATACTGTATTTTTTTAATATTCCTTCATTGTATTTTTAAATAGCATTATATTAACATTAGTTGACTATTACAGTGGGTAAGTTAACATCATGGGCTTAGAAGCACTTTTAAATGTACAAGTAACAATGCCTTCTAAAACAGAGTTCTCTCATTTCAAATTCTGATGCATTTGTAAAAAATAGTATTACTACTAAGCGTAAGTGATAAAACACTCCTGAATTAATTTATACATGATTGTAATACTGATTTACATACACTTATTGTTTAATGTTGGTAAATCTGTTGATTTTTTTCTGGTCTCGTAATCAATCTGTCATTTGCACACACATATTATTTAGTGGAGCTAACCATATGAATGCAATTAATGCCATTGTACAGGTCTACATTAATCTGATGATGCCTCACGTACTTATTGATAGTAAGGCAGAAGTGCTTTAGTCTCCTGATTTATTGTTTTGTACTTTTTTCCTACTTGCATCAGTTTTAATACAAGTAATAAACTGTAGATGTTTCTCAAGGCAAGCATGTACATTTTACTTTATATCAGCATAGTCCCACAACCATAGTCTTATCTCTGAGTTTATGCAATAAACTCCTTAGGCTCATTTTTATATGACTTGAGGCAATGCTGTCTTCCTGCCCTGATAAGATTCACCACCTCCTATTAATTAGCCCTAGCTTCACCCATTTAGTTTAAGTCTCTTAAACTGAAGGACATAGGTGCCACCCCTCAGATTAATTTACGGTCACCCATCCGGTTGTCTAGGTTGTGCTTGAATAGGGTCAGAGAGGAGCTCTGCTTCACACGGAGTGGGAGCTTATTCCAGAGGAGTGGCAATCACTGGGAAATATATTTGTCTCTCCAGCATATTCTGTTAATGTCACAGGCTAGGTTAAGATCCCTGGAGCAAGTTATTTTTGTCCCATTTGATTTGTGGATGTGCAGCATTTCCATTAGGGTAGGGTCTGAGACTGCTCTGTAGGCCAGGCACAGGTTGCCTCTCAGCAGCCTGTATTATACAGAGTACAGTGACAGGGCTCAGTCTTTCCATGTATGTCATGTCTTGGAGGCCCTGGATTCTCTTGGTTAGAAACCTCTGTGGTCTGTCCAGTTGCTGCAGTTGTCTGGTGAGGTACATACAGAAGGGAGCACTTTACTCAGTTAGTGGTCTGATAAGGGTCAAGTACAGTGAAGTTATAAACTCACAGGTCTTGTATGTGATGCCCGTTTTTATGAGATGCACAATGTAGGATGCTTTTCTTACCACAAAGGACACATGGGGACTGAAGTTTAGATTGCTACCAACCTGTGTTCTCAAGTCTGACACCATTGAGTTTGAGCTCAGAGGGGTGCTATCTATATCATAAATAGTAGGGGCTTCTTTGCCAAAGGGGATGATGAGGCATTTTTTTATGTTAAGTTTTAGTCTGTAAGTTTGGCAGAAATAATTTATCTGTGTCAGCCCTTTCTGTAATATGTTAACATCACTGGGGGACTCTATGATTGTGCCCAGTTTACAGTCATCTGCAAATCTGGCAAGCCACAGGCCATTTACCTTTGCATAGACTTCAGAAAAATAAATTCCAAACAGTAGAGGGCCAAGCACAGATCCTTGTGGTACCCCACTGGTAACTGGTCTACTGGTGGAGGTTGATTCCTCAACTTTGACAGTGTACATTCTGTTGGTGAGCCAGTTTGCTACCCATCTTGTAATGTATGGGTTAATCTCTGGTTGGGAGAGTTTCTCTATGATACCTGATGAGGGATTGTGTCAAAGGCCTTGGCTAAATCAAAATAGGTGGTATGTACTGTTTTGCCCTCATCCAGGGCTTTGGTGACATTCTCAAAGAAGTCCACTAGGTTTAATAAGCAAGATATACCTTTGACAAAACCATAGGTTTAATAAGATATACCTTTAATGAAACTAAACTGGGTCGGGTCAAGGGTTTGAAGGTCGGCTATGTTTTTGGGATAAGGTCCATGAAGATTCTTTCCATGGCCTTGGAGATAAGGTTGGTTAGGCTTATGGGTCAATAGTTCCCAGGGTCTACTGATGGACCCCCTTTGTGCAAGGGGATTACTGTTGCTGTTCTGCACTCTGCCAGGACAAAGCCAGTTCTTGGGTTGTGGTTAAAGAGAGTGCCAAGTGGTTCCATTAGGTCTTGTTTTAGATTGTGTAGTAAGCAGTCTGGGATGCTATCTGGTCCCATAGGAGGCCATGTTTTTGGCCTTGTAGAGTGCTTGTATGACCTGTTCTTTGGAGATACTCAGTATAGGACTGGTGTCAGGAATGTTTTGGGGTATGTCTGGTGGGGACAGTGATAGGTGAAGTTATTGACAAATCTGTCCGCTAGCAGGTTGGCAGTTTCCTCAGGTTCAGTGTGAGTGGTACTGTCCACTGTAAGTTGAGCACACAGCTAGGCATTCCCTTTTAGGTTTCAGATGTAGCTAAAGAATGCCATATGTCTTTAGACAGAGATGCTAATTTAGACTTGTAGTTAGCCTTAGAGGACTTAACAAGATATCTGATTTGCTTGTTCAAGCTGTCAAAGGTATTCTTCCTTGGTTGAGCAATTTCCCCTCCTGTTCTTAAATATCAGTTACTTTCTTTTGTTGTATAGCTTATTTACTTTTACAGTCCACCAGGATGGCTTGTTTTTTCAGTAAGACCTGGTTTTGTTCTTGTTGGGTTCATCCGAGTCAATACATTTGTTTAAGTGGCTGTGTAGGGCATTAGTGTATTCCTCTGAATAGAAGTCATTGTTGGCTATGCTGGCAGATGCTTTGAAACTTTTTATGCCATTGCTTAGTAGGCAATAGTTTGCTTTGGAGAAATGTTTCCATTTTGTTTACTCCTGTGGGGGTGCCAGGTTTGATTTTTACTTCAAACAAGACCGATTTATGGTCTGACCTTACCACAGAGGGCAAAACACAGGGGCTAGTGCAGTGCAGTGACCTCCCCATGTTGGTGACCATTAGGTCCAGGACATTTGTGCCCTTTGTGGGGGTGTGGACCAACTGTTTCAGGGCATTTGAATTAACAAAGTCCAGGAACCTCCTAGTGATCATGTTTGTGCTCATGTAAGTTGCCCAATTGATGGGTGATCTTTGAAATCTCCCATGACCAAGGTGTTTGGATGTATACTGAGTGACTCTAACAAATCTAGGTAGGTGGTGTGCTTCTCCTGGTTTATGGTAGGGGACCTGTAGCTAGCAATGATGTGGAGGAGAAATTTACCTATAGTTAATTGGACCTGTGGGAAACACATTAAAATTGTAAAGGAAACACTTGGAGGGATTTTGAGGCATTTAAATAGCTCAGAAAACAAAGATACAATGAAAAAAACATGCAAAGTAATTCAATAAACTCTACATGGAGTGATTCTCTGTGCAGGAATAGTATTGCGGCCCAAACACGGAATATGGCTGCCGAGCGAGCCAGAAAACAGGGCTGGGGGTGTGCATGCTCGTGCAGACACTGTGTAGACACGGAAGTGTTCATGGAATGCAAATCACCTCATCTGCTGGTGAAATCCATGCAAATGAGGTGATTTTGTGATCCAGGAAGCAGAAAGGCATCTGTGTAGGTGCCGTGTCTGCAGGAAAAATGTACGCAGTTGCTAACCATGTACCGGACTATAAAATTAAAACATGGGCTATAATAGCCCAAAAAAGGCTTGTATATGTGATAGTAGGCATGAAAATGACCAAATATATGGCCACTGAAACTAAAAAGTAATACAACATATCAAAAATAAATGTTTTAACACATATGCCACATTTAAGCGGCATGCACAGCGATGCACAAACATGCTATTTTTGCAAAAAATGTGTAAAATATGAAATTTAAGGTAGGAAAAGTAATTGCATTATAGTGCTCAGCATACAGAGTCATACAATGGCAGGTTATAGTGGTAGCTAAGGAGATAGGGCTTGGTGTAGTGTTGTAGCCAGGGTATACGCAATTAGGTGTATGTAAATGAGCCAGGTTTATTGAATAGCAAAAAGGGCCACTGTGTTCTGTAGGTACTAACTGTGGTAGGGCTAGAACTGTGTTGGTGTAGGCAGAACAGATAGCTAATATCAAAAGGGGGTGTGTCACACTTTCTTTAAGCTGATTGGAGCTTAGCGGCATCTGTTTGCACTCAGCTAAGCACAGCTAAGTGGGGGGGGGTCTGAGGATGCTAAGCTATGCTTAACCCTGGAGCATGTATTTTAGCTGGTTAAGGAAAATGTAAGCATGCCTGTGTACAGGAGAGGGCCCTTTCTGCTGAGCAATGTTTACACTAGCTCCCCGGGTTGCTCAGCGCACCTCAGGGCTTAGCAGTGAAATAAATAAAAAAAAAAAAAAATGGGGAAATAGTCTGGAAAAGTCAATCAAGTATAAATGACTGATAAGCCCTGTCCCACTGACACTAGCCCAGCCAAATCCCTCACTGATAAGCCTTGCAGGTGAAATGTATTGTAATCAGCAAATCACACAGGCTGCATTTGCGGCACACCAGTATAAAGTATGCATACACCCTTCAACCTGATTTTCCCCACATATGCTCTGCACCATTGGAGTACACACTTGGGAATTTTAACTGACAAAATGATAGGGACTGCTTCTGCTTTGCTCCATCTCTATGTGCTACAGGTTGGGTACTGATGATGATAATGCTGACAACAGGCCCAGACTGAGGAGGAGAAGAGTATTCAGGCCCAAGGTAACCTTTCAGGAGCTACATGAGCTGGAGATAGTAGAGCTCTACAAGGTGGACAGGGACTTACTACAGGAACTCACCGAGCTTTGCTGTCCTCACCTCAGAGCCAACAGAGGGGAACACATCCCAGTGGAAACAAAGGTATGTGTAGCCTTAAGAATACTAGCTACAGATACTTTCCAAAGACCTACTGGAGACATCATGGGGGTCTCACAGGCATCTGCATGCTGGATAGTCCACCATTTCCTGGATGTCATGCTAACACATGCCAGTAAGCACATTTATTTCCCCAACACCCCTGAGGAGAGGAACAGCAATATGCATCTATTCCATCATGTAGCACATTACCCAGAGGTACTGGGTGCAATAGACTGCACTCATGTGCACATCAAAGCACCACCCAGTGATGAGGATAGAGTCTATGTCAACTGCAAGGGGTATCACTCCATCAGCTGATAAGTCATGTGCAATGCCCAGGGCATTATTATCAATGTGTGTGCTGGCAGCCCTGGCAGTTATCATGACTCTCACATCTGGCATGCATCACAGCTGTACCAGGCATTTGCCAGGGGGAACACCCCTTACGGCCATCTACTGGGAGATGCTGGCTATGCACTAGAACAGTGAATGATGACTCCCATCAGAAATGCACACACACCAACTGAAGAACGCCATAATGAGGCACACGCACAAACTAGGAACATCATAGAGCATGTATTTGGGCTGTTCAAGTCACAGTTCCACTGCCTGGACATATCTGGTGGAGCCCTGCAGTACTCTCCTGCCACATGTCTACACATGTTCATAGTATGTGCTATGCTACACAATATTATCCTACGGAAATAGCTGCAACAGGAACATCACAGAAAGGGACATGCATCCCCCCACCATTGCCAAGGTCCCCACAGGCACAGGGGGACTCAGAGGAGGAACCCCCTGAGCCTGTCCCTGTAGGCAGACATAGGTGTGCCCAGTATGTCCTGGCCTTGGCAAAGAGGCAACTCGTAGCACATGAACTGACAACCTAGGGTCCCAGGGACTGACACCTCACTCCAACTCACATACACAGTAAAATGGATGGCAGCCACACCACACTACCTATACCTTACCATGTATAGGCTGTGTACGGATGACTGTTCTGGCTAAGTGGTCTAAGTGCATTACTATGCTTGATAGGGTCCATGGTTCAAGACTAGCCATGCCCACTATTTTGCATGTCATCTACACCTATGGTAGGTGTTCCACAGACTGTCCAGATGTCAGTATTTGCTACTGCAGGAAAGCTGGACAATGGAGGGACAAGGGGCCACAGATATGGACAGTACACAGCTCTGAGTAACCTAGACAGTGCCTACTAGAACAGCAGGTTGGGACAAGTCAGTGTAGTACCAGGATATAAAGGCTGCCATGTAACTCTGTAAGTACTAGCAACAAGTCAATGGGCACCATTTATACCCCACGAATGACAGAGTTTTGCAGAATGTTCACATGTATGCCTCACATATCTGTTCTGTTTGTTGTAACATTGGATTTGTCTGGCAAACTATTGGCAAACCAATAAAGGATGATGTGAAAACATCAATGACACACAGTTGAGATGGAGACTTCATAACCATAAGAAAATGCAAGCTAATACAAAACCATTCTACCAACTGTCTAAGTGTGGAAGAGCAATATTAAGATTCTGTCCCCATGTTTGGGCCTGTGTGTCTGACTGCTATATATGGCCCTGCCCAGATGTCTGGACATAACAGTTTGAGAGGTATGGCCAACATGTAGCCTTATAATTACAGTGCAACACAAACTGTCTGAGGACCAGGGCAGATATATGGGGCACAATGCTGGGCAACCTGCTAAGCAGGTACAGTCAGAGGTGTGAACCCTGTAACCCTGTGTGTGGTGGTATGACTTCTACCCCAGTCACATCATAACTGCCACTACATAACAGCAGCAACTGTGGATAAAGCCTGCAACTGGAACAGAGCAGGACAAAGGCCCACATATAAGGGGAAGGAGGAATCACTGGCCAGACAAATGTAGAATGTGCACACTAGAACAATTTGTGCACTACCATGGGTTCCCTGCAGTGTATGGAGTCAGTAGACAAATGCCTATCAGTGGGTCCTCACATTATCCTATACTGATCTGCAACTGACATACCAGGAAATTACAGTTCTGTGTAAAATGTACCACACATATTATGCAAAACTCTGCTCAGTTCACTAAACTCTGTACCCACCCCAGATATGACTCAGCTAAGAAGGCTAGCACACAGCCAGGAGATCCCTCAGCCAGTATATCAGTCAGGCGATGAACTGTTTACACAGGTTTATCAGCCAATCGGCTCTAGCACACAAAGCCCAGACCAGAGTACAGGTTGGTCTAGCTTGGAGTCCCAGTGTTACTACTGATGCTCATACTGGGCATGCTGCTACACTTAGCTAATTTCAGCCCATGTCTGAACCCAGATCTGACTATAGAACTGGAATGTCCATATATCCCTGTACATACAGATAGATATGTACACCTTAACTGTCTCTCCCCACTCCCATCAGACATGATTACCCCATCTATCTGCATGTGATATATATATATATATATATATATATATATATATATATATATATATATATATATATATATATATAATATATATCTGGATCTGTTGACTTTGATATACATACAATATATTGGTAACATATACAAATACCATTAGTAGAGAGGCGGAGACAGGGGAAAAGAGAGAAAGAGAGAGAAAGACACAGAGAGACAGACACAGAGAGAGAGATAGAGAGAGAGAGAGAGAGAGAGACTCTGGAAGGCATAAAGTAATGTAGTGCTGCAGCCACATGTACACCAACTGTAACCAGTGGCAAGTGCAAAGACCATGGTGAGCCCCATTGTGTAATAGTAGGTAGGGGTTGTAATCTCACATCAGTCACTGTGTGTGTGTGTGTGTGTGTGTGTGTGTGTGTGTGTGTGTGTGTGTATGTGCGTGTGTGTATAAGTATATCCCCTTGCATCTGCGTGTGTTTCCTGCTTATGTGTGTGTGTAATGTCAATACATTTTGAGGCCTGTTCCACCCTGTTAACCCTCCATTGTCCTACTTTATAAGGCCTGCTGATATCATTCACCTTAGATGCACCGTTGGACACACTACCTGTATATAAGCTCCATGGCATACACAATAAGTATGTAGCACTATAGTACAGACAACTAGATAGGTAGGTGTTCTATTCCCAGCAATGACAACTCAGTGTGTTTGTGTGTGTGTGTGTGTGTGTGTGTGTGTGTGTGTGTGTGTGTGTGTGTGTGTGTGTGTGTATAAGTATATCCCCTTATGACTTTGTGTGTAATGTCAATGCATTTTCAGGCCTGTTCCACCCTGTTAACCCCCCCATTGCCCTACTTTACAAAGTCTGCTGATGTCATTTACCTTAGATGCACCACTGGACACTCTTCAAATGTATAACCTCTGTGGCACATGCGATAAGTACGAAGCACTATAGTATAGACAGCTAGATAGGTAGGGGTCTTAATCTCAATACCGCCAACTGTATATGTGTGGGGGTTGCTTATACCATTTTGAGGCCTGTTCCACCCTGTCAACCCCCCATTGCATTACTTTACAGGGCCTGTTGATATCATCCACCTTAGATTCACTGTCGGACACTTCCTAGGCATATAAGCTCTGTGGTACATGCAATAAGTATGTAGCACTATAGCATATACAGCTAGATAGGGAGGGGTTCTAATCTCAATACTGCCAACTGTGTCATATTAGCAAACCAAGGGAAGTCCTATTCATTGCACTTGCCATGGGTATGTTATGCCCTGCTAACTGTCACAATACTAAAAGACATGTCCCACAGTCCACATTTGGTAAGGTGGCAATCCCACTCTGTGTTGCTTATGTGTGTGCAATATGTACGCATGTGGAGGACCTGCTGCTGCCCCCTATGACCCACATGTAGCTAGACATGAATGCTAACTGCCACCACCCACATATGTAGGTACTACCTAAAGCTGTGGTGACTGTAAGTAGTGTGCTGTCTGTCGGTGACCCACAAACTGCTGTTAACACACTGCAGTAGGGTCATACAGCAGGTATGAAATGGTGCCAAGGCCCTGGCCTCAAGCTGAATGCAGACAAAAGTACCATCATACCATATGGCAAGGGCATGGCCCCACTATTTCACACATCAGTGGCAATCCCATAAACACACAAGCTGTGTTGACACACCTGGGTACTCAGGATGATAACACAGTTGCATTCAGGCAACAGGTAGTGGCAGTGGTTAGAAAAGGCTTGTATGTAGTTCATCACATAGGTAAAGCAATTGCATCCAGACAAAAGGTGGACATTACCTCTGCATAGTCCTCAGTCAGTACAACAATACATTATCAGCATGGCCGGTCTGGTATGTACCTATGCAGACATCTGCAGCAACTGGAAAGGCTGTGTTAACATCCAAAAAGGTTATCCGTGGCCTTCAACACCTGTTCCATGCAGACAGCCTCAAATCAGTACTGCTCCAATTGGTATCAGAGACGGTGTCCACAGGTGGGCTATGGCATGCCTAGATGGCAATGTTGTGCTCAGCCATTAAAAAGCTGCCCCATATATGTGAGCATACCTCTGTGCACATTACTGGCATGCCAGGCCTGAATCACATAGGAGACAGCAAAAAAAACTGCTGGAGAGACAGGTTTGTCTCCCAGAGGCTGCCCTGTCTCAGAAATGCACTCCCCAAACATGTCAAACACAGTACCATGCAGACCCTCATCAACTACATCAAGGTTGAGTGGATGGGCAAAAATATCTGTCCAAGGGGTCTAACCTCTGTCCAACAATGCCAGGGGTAACATGTGCTGATCAGTGATTCTGTTGGGGATAAAGTAATGGGTAAGCATGTATGGGACTCAAGGCCAGCACTCTAGTATCCTCCTCTGGACCTATGAACCTGTGATCCTATGGAACTCCCAGGTGACATGTATCAAGAGTAGGATGCTGTGTCAAGGGGTATACATGCAAGGTTATGCTGTCTGCCCCCAGTTTCTGTTTCATGCATACGCACCTAGGTAAACATGCACATATACAGCCATACCTTGGAGATGAAAAAGTCTCTGCATTGCCACACTGCCATCCTGAGCTCATGTAATGGCAGCAGCTCATCACAACTTAGACACACAGACACCTGGAACGAAAACAGAATAAGGTCTGTGAGACAACAGTCAGTCAGCAGTATTAACATCAATAAAGCATCATGGCCCAAAGGTACATACACTTTGATGTGTATGCATGACAATTGCCAACAGACAGCACCTTACAGGGCATAACACTACTACACTACAAACTGCCATTACCCATACTATATTCACCCTGTGCATCAGACACATATTAGTATGTCCCTGCATTGATGGTATGAATAACAGGGATGTGGCACAGGTATCATCACATGCACAGGGTGTGGTGTGGGGTTGCCAAAGGCCTGGGCTGTACCATACAGTTGACATCATGAGTGTGTGTCTGAAGGGGTGCTGGTCAGCTGAGCCATGGAGAGGAGCTGTGTGTACCTGTCAGTAAGCTGCATTACAGTGATGTGTGAATGTGTGCATGAGGCTATTTTGGACAGCCGTGGACTGTACATGGCAGAATGTACAGTTCACCATCTCCAGTCATGAACATGGGAACTGGTTCTGCCAGGAGTGGCACTGGCAACACCATGCCCAAGGCCAGATACAGTACTACTACCTGATGGTGACTGGTGTCTGCTGGGTCTGTGTCCATCACGGGACCACCCAGGACAATGTGCCCATGGCCTTCCACATTGTGGTGTTGACAGCACCCTCTCTTTGGTAGTGATGGTGGTACTGCCACTATGGCAGTGTGACTGTGCACGACCACGTGGGCTCTTAGCTGATACTGTTGCTGACCTACGTCCATGTGTCCAATGCCCTTCTCCCACCACATGTTCAAGCACAGATATTGCATGGTTAAGGACTGACAATGTCTCCCCCCACCATTTATCCACTACATCAGTGAAATGACATAAGGCATTACCAATGCTGTGGAGGGAGTCATGCATGCCAGGCAGTGTGACATCCATGACCCTGAGCATCTATTTGGTGTAACAATCACAATGTGCCTGTGCCTCCATGATGGATGAAACATGCGTTGGGTGACATGTGCTATGACACCTCTGACAGGGTCTGGATGGGCAGCAGTCCTCATTTGAGCACCCCTGTCAATCTGCCTTTGTGAGACCTTGCCAGGTCTCTGGCTATGGCTAGTGTCTACAGTCACAGATGTTATAGTCACCACACTCCCCTGTTAAATGCCACCACCCTCTGACTGCCCAATATCTGTGACTGCTGGGACTGGGTATGTGTGAGCATACTGACCGTGTGAGATGACATTGGGGATGAAAGTGGGATGTCAAGCAATGGGACAGAGTCAGCTCCCAGCAACCCTACCTGTGCCTCACAATGACCACCATCATCATCAAAGTCTGATGAGACAGACATCAGGTTATGATGGGGACACACTGCAACCCCCATGGTCACCTGTGAGGGGAAGACAACATGACTGCATTAATTCCTGCACTATACTGTTTGTTGATCCACAGACACACACACACACACACACACACACACACACACACACACACACACACACACACACACACACACACACAAATACAGGTGAGGTGCCACAAAGGCATTATACAGACCACACCTTCTGACTGATGCCATACACAACACACAATCAGACCACAACAGACACATTTTGGATAGACCCTCAACAACATGGAGTGCAGCTATGTCCAGTTAATGTTGTTAGTACTATACACCTTTGAGGTACGTGACAAGTCAGAGTATGTGATGGACATTCACCTAACACACAGTGCACCAGTTTACACAATAGTAATGCACACCTGTATAAAAGAGTGGCTGCACCTATACAAAACTACATGCTAATATGTTACAGCTCTTGCAAATATGCTACTGTGATTACTAATGTGATGCACTGCAGTGAACCCCACCACAAGTGAACATGCACGTATTGCAATATGGCTAAACTTAACAGTTATGTGCATGGCAAACTGACAGCCCTTAACATGCCTAGGATATAAGTGAGCCATAATATGACAGTTCCACACTCACTGGCTACAGGTTGATGTTCCACAGCCACACCGGAGGTACCTATGGATTTGTGAGGGAGAGGTATTGTCAGCACACACACACACATGTGGCATTGGTACAGAATAATATGTGCATTTATCAACATGTACAGTACAAGCTGTGATACTACCCAAATTGCTGACATTCACAATATGTGTGCACATGTGTGCATTACAATCCCCACCCACAAATGCAGAATGACCTGACATATGTGCACAGGTATGCAGAGGATGCCACTATGAATGCTACAGTATTAATATAATGATCACTGGAGGTTTACCTGGATGCTCCTTGGTTGTGGAATCTGTGCCATCCACCTCCACGACATATGTAGTGATGGTTTCCTGTATGCTGGTGGCTGAACCCAGCTTTGCCAGGAACTTCTCTGTGGCTGAGAGTGGTAGTTGTGTAGCAGGCCCTCCCCTGTGCCAGCATGGTCCCTGGCCACAGCTGCAGCCCTTTGCCATGCATGGTGTATGAGATAAGTAGCATGGTGTTAGAACTGTTCGTAACTCCTGTCCCAGTGGCCCACATAATTCACTGTTGCTACCAGGTCTGTCCACAGTGCAATGCATTGTTGCTGATTATGCTGACTCCTTGACAACAACACCCAATGATGGAGTTTCAGGTCATCAATAATTGCAGAAGTCTCAGCTTCTGATAAGGGGGTTGCTACGTATGTACATCCCACCTGAAAGACATGAACAGGGGAACACATCACAGGAGTTCATACATTGCTCACTGTTATGTACAGACCCTGCACATCCTCATTTGCCAGCACTATCCATCACTAACCCCCACATCATACCCCTGCCGTCTATCAGCGCAGTATGTCTGTAGGTATCAGCAACATAGTGGCAATACAGCATGCATTATCCCCCTGATCCTGGTGTTTCATGCTACTTGCTACATGCGCTATGAGGTGTTGCAATGCATGTACGTGTTGCACCTATTACTGCTTGTTCATAGCCTGTCTACATGGTCTGCTGTGGTGTCAGCCTTCTACTGTATTAGTAATCACCTGGTCTGTAGGCCCACCCCTCAGGTCTCTCTGGCCTTCCTCCCTCAGATACTGGACTATATGGCTGGACAATGTCCTGCAGTTTCCCCAGGCAGTCTGGCTGATATAGGTGCCCTGACACTGTGTAGCATCTGCTTCATATACATGGATGGACAGCCATCTACAAACACCACCAAGAAACACAGCATGCGTGAGAGATGCAATGACAGTAGGAACCTGCAGTCCATGCTGTCTCCTTGTCAAGGCCGCATATCTGTCTCCAAACAGGTTGTCAACACAATCAGTACACCTCACATACCACTCACACCTACACAACACACACAGACATCTGCAGTGGTCCTCAACATACACGTCCACAAACACAGGAGCTCTATGAAGCAAAGCCACATATGAACCCAAAAGCCATACACAGCACATACCACACATTTCCACACACTTGTGTCTCACAGCCATGCAGTTAAGCCCATGTCAAACATGTTACACATAGGGGACTCAAGTGGAGACACATTGGCGTGCCTCTGACCTGGCTGTGTATGTGGATGGTCACAGTTACTTGTGTCTCATGTGACAGACTCCTCCATATTGCATACGCACTGCTGTATCTCACCAACAAATACTGTCATAGGTCCGTCACAGTACCTGTTGGTATGCCTGACCTGATATTTATGTCCCTGGACTATATGCGGTGAAACATGAGTGAGCACACTGATTATGTGTCCCAGGCAGCTATGTCCCTAGCCTTACACAGCATTATGCTGTCACCCAGATTGATGCCGCAATGCAATCAGGGAATGATTGCCCTTAACATATGCACATTTATCCTGTGATATTCCAGGGGTTACAGTATCTGTGAGTCTGGAATGATATAGTAAACAGACCAAGATGCTCTGTGAGAGATGGCCTCCATCTGTCTTCACTGGTCTTCATGCATCTGACAGTGGTTCTCGCCAGCTCCATTGTGACTCCATTATTATAAGTGGTGAAATTATCACTACCAACATACGAGTGTCAGTGCAGCACACATTGAAGACCATGCTGCTAAATGCTAGAGGTGTACACATGACCTTGCCCACATTGCAAGCAGTCCTAACCCTTGGAACTACAGACATCTGTGCAGTCACACAGACCATGGTTAAAAGCTGCAAAGAGCACCCCAGCCTTACCTGGTCAACCATCCTATCATACATTCAGAAGCCAAAGAGTAGCCAGTAACATCATGGGACATGGGGTTTCCATATATATGGGACACATACACATTTCCATGCTATATAGGCAGTAGGAGGCACTGGGGACACTGCAGTTCATCATTGCCAGCACACACCTATTCAAATCACAGCTAGCTACCAGCCACCACATGTGATCAGGAAGAACATTCTGTCTATATGGATGTCATCAATTGTATTAGGAGTTGGGTCTGTACCCTGATCCTGGGTCAGTTGAATGACCCTAACATACATTGTAAGATATACCCATGCCACCACACAAATGGCCAGAGAGCCATCAACACTGGAAGTATAAACACCTTGGTGCAACCAGGCGCTACCACCACATGAGGTGAAGGTGTATTACAGTTGATATTACACAGCATAGGTTACCACTGCAGCATCCCTACAGTGTCATCCTACATGGCAAAGCAACTATCATGCGGTCATGTTTGCAGTCTCCATTTCCCATAATGCCCATCTAGCTAGGGTCAGCCATGCATACACCTCCAACGTGGAATACATCCTCCTGCGGGGGTATCCACAGTCTCACAGCCCCCAACCCCTCATTAAGGACAGGCACCTCTATCCACATATACACAAGTGCTATATGTGCATTTTTATAGATGCGTGCAGTCAGGTATACCCGACAGGCCCGCATCATCCTCTGCTAGGTTATGTACACCTGTCTGGTGGACATCTGCAATGCATACTGTTCATAACAGGGATGACATACCACTGTCCAAGACAAAGTAGGGGCAGGTGTCCATTTTGGAGCAATATCTCCTTAGCTTGTACATGAGAATTGGATCAGTCCTGCAAACCTGCACAACAAACACAGAGCTTATATTGTCTACATCTGCTACAGACAGTCATCTACCTTACTGCACATATGCCTGCAATAGCACAGGAAGCACCTGCAGCTGCTCACTTGTGGTGCTCAAAGATACCAGCTATACCAGTGCTGTTGGAATAGCATACTGGATGCCTGACAGAGTCGTTGTAGGCTTCACCCCTTGTCTTCCCCATCAGTACATTAGGATATCCACAGTACCTCCCCGATCTCCTATATGTAGGGAACAGGTCACCACTGCCATGTGAAAGTCATGGTATACATCTGCCATGGGAGCCTATCACATCACAGGATGCATCCTATATGACCCCAAGCATAACCTTGCAATACCATAAGGAACCATATTCAAAGTAGTACTGACTACTGCCTTTGTCTCAGCCATTTGAATGATCACTGTCACCCCTTTAGACTAAGGTGGGGTATCCCCCAGTCAGTTACATGATAGACCCAGCAGCCTAACTAGGCTGTTCTGCAATGCCATTACACAATTTATAGTGAACCCCGTTAACAAGGCTATTGGTGATCTGCACACAAGGAAAGGCTCATGTCTGTTACACTTGGTTGACCTGTATGACACAGTCACCAAAACCATGGAGAGGAGGTGGCATTGCAAACTACCTACCTTGATCTGGACAAACTCTGTGACAGTATAACCCACATGTCCATTTTAGATATAACACTTCCAAGTATGCATCATACCATATGTTACCATAGAGGTAGCACACCTGTGTGCTGATACAACCCACCTATTCACATAGGGGAATCCACCTCAAGCAGTTGACCCATAAATAGGTGTGTAACCTGTTGTTCTGTGTTTGAGCCTCTGTTATGTGTGATGTACACTTCTGAGGTGCATGTTAGTACTACTGTATGTGCCTTTAATGTTTCACTGATTTATATGTTATATGCCTTCTTTAATATCTCACTTGTTCATTTGTTCTATGCTTGCTTGTGTATCCTTCTGCTTTTAATTATTGTTACTAAACTGTGGAGCTTTTCTCCCCAGGCACCCACTGAAAATGGACCTATATCCAGTCGGACTATCCCAGTTAACAAATAATAAATAAATAAATAAAATGTAACAGCCATTAGCCTATGTCCAACCATGTTTGCAGATGACTGCATGCTGTGTGCCGTCACCGGATTCCCTAGTGATGTGGACATCTGCCTAGGAGGATCGCACACAGATATATGGCTTTTGCCAGACACATGGCCTCAGGTCGCATACCAGGACATGCAATGTCAACCCCTTTGGAGAGACGGACATCCCCACATATTATCACAGTACTAGCAACATCCTAGGCACACAGTCAGTTGTGAGGGAGTTGTGCACACAGGTCATTGGCAACATGACATTTCAACACAATGTTGCTTCCATTGCAAGGTAAACCTTGTACATGGCCCATGTCATACATAAGGGTATGTCATCAAGGGACATGGGGTATAAACATCCCTGTATTCCCCCATTGAGGCCCATTATTGTGTATAATTCCCTGTTCATCATTCACATCACACAGCACATGCAGCAGCTGGGGACATTATAGAGGTTCCCCACCAGGGAATACTAGGGGATCAAACATCTACCATACACCGATAGGCTATAAGGCCAACTCTCTACCCCATTTCATACATACTCCTCAGGGGTGACCTCAGTGTGGCATGCAAGGCAATCACAGATTCCATATTGCTGGGACTGCTGCATGAGTGCAACTCATGCTCCACTCTGTTAACACACACACACATGCCCTCATCCTGGCGTGTGACATGGACTGGGCTTGTTGGCAGCTCAGTGGTGGAATGGGCACCCTGTCTACATCAGGCAGGGTAGCTATTTACACCTTTGCAGGCATAACCTGGATAACTGCATGTTTAACTGCACATACTCCCTTGGGATATCGCCTGTGTCCCTGTTGGACTGGGGCATCAGGTACTGTCTTGCATACACATGGGCTAACATCTGGCCTAGGCATATGGATGCTCAGTGCCCATAGCCTAGTAACCTCAGATGGTACCAGCAATACCAGATATGGCCTGAGTGCTGTGACAGACTGCGTTGTTATGTGTCCACACCCATTACTGCCATCACCTGTTGGATGTCCCCTATAGGCAATGTTACAGTACCATGTCATCCAGCCTACATCCGACAAATAAGTGAGTGGTACTACAAGTGCAAGTGGACATTCCAGCAACATCTGTATTATACAATAATTGGGAGCACTGCATATGTGGTGTAGGGTGTCCTTCTCACAGGTGTCTGACATCTGCAGTACCCAGATGCTTGCTGAATGTGTACATGTGCCTGATAGATGTAGACCCCCTGCCAAACAAATCTGGATTTCCAGACACCAGTTGGTTGTCCCCAGAGTTTGGGGGATGTGTCTGTGACATGCCAGACCCATGTGAACACAGTAATGGTACATTAATATCTGGTACAGTATTCTTTCTCTTACATTGGATGCTCAATATGTACGCACTGCTGCTGAGACAGAGCCAGTGTTCCCTCACTAGTAGTGGCTATAACCTGCTGTCCTGCTGCAGGGGGGTCACCAGGTATGCTAGCCATAGGTGTCAGGCAATGAGATACAGGTGTGGAGTACACAGTGACCTGGACAGAGTACATCAGGAATGGTCAGGGATACCTGGAAAATCTTTGAACTAAGCCTGTACGACATTCACAAACTGAGAGGTGCTCACTGACAGTACACGATGTGATATGCCAGCTGTATCCATCAGTACTTACTGTCAGCATTGTACAACAGACAATTCAGTAGCAGTCATATGTGTGCTGACCATTGCTGGGGTGACTCAGAGGCCAGAGCTATGACCTATGTCACTGCAGACAGAGGCATAAGGGATGGCCACATGTGCTAGACAGCAGACTAACAGCAACATGTCAGTCCACGAAATGTTGTTGAGACCTACTAAAATTCTTATTTCCCATGACTGCATCCCCTCCATCTGTATTCCATTACATGCTTAATTCTATGACCTCGTATAGTGCTGTACTCCTTTGTAAGAAGAAATCCAGTTGTAGTATCCAACAGAATTGCAGTCTGTCTTCAGAGGCTCATAGGTTAGTACTAAGCTAACTGCCCTTGTGATCCTAGCAAATTATCCCTTGTGAGACTCAAACCCTGCACTTTCTGTTTGGAAGGCAAACACCTTAGCCATTAGGCCACCCTCCCAACCCCATGAAGAAAGTGTCAGACCTGTTTACCATAGGCAGCAGCTTGCCTTTTGTAAGTAGTGCTCATGAACAGGTGATTGCCTGTGCACCAGTCTGTGACTCCCTCTTGCTAATTGCATCCAGAACAGCTGGGTTGCATTGCCATTAGCCAATGGCATGGGAACACAGTCCTATAATTAAGGCCTTTGTGTAGGAATTGGTCCTTTTCCTGGCCTGTGAGGAGGACATTATCAAGGTGTGGGAGCTACAGCATCACAGAGGATATGTAGAAATACCATTCACTGTTTGGATTGATGTGTTATGTCCACAGTATTGCATGCTATCTTTGGCTATTGTTAACAGAGTTTCTGATTCTGTGGCAGGTTACTGTTTAACAATGTGTGTTGGGCTCAGTAAGGAGACAGGCAGATGTAAGTGTCATACATCCTTTTTATCTGAATGTGCATGCTGCTGCAGTTGTTGCTCATGTATCAGGTGTGTATGTTTGTAGGGGGAGACTCTGATACATGTCCCTATCACCTGAACATTCCCCATCAACCCTTTATGTATGGGTTTTGTGTAGATGCCCTGTTCTAGGTGTTTGGGAGGTATGGTAGGTCTGTAACAGGTAGCTGAACATACAGCTGCATGTGTGGCAGGCCACAGCTGCTGCATTCTGGCCAGGAATCATACTGGGGATTGTGAAGATGTTAGGGTACAGCAAGCTGTATATGTCAGTGAGGGAGCAGTGTCAGTTCTTGTGTCACAGCATGGTCAGGGGTGAAGGTACCCAATTACAGTCCAGGTGTGGCATGTGCCTCTGGTACATATATTAAGTAGTACTACCATCCAGAGAGTGGTAGGGGAGGTTTAGGGCACATATTGATATTTGTGACATGTCCCACCCTCCAGGCCTTTGACATGCTACTGTGGGTGGCAGTGACTGTGGTAGCAGCAACCACGTCTGCTCGACATTGCAGGGCTCAGTTATTTCTAGGCTGTATTGCCAAGCATGTAGTTGTCATGCAACAGACTGGACTGTGAGCCTGAACTGTGGGTGCCTAGCTGTCAGACATGCTAGGAATGTTACAGATAGGGCTACAGAGTAATTATTATGGGAGGTGTAGTTGCAAGACATATGTGCATGCATACAGTGTGTTACACGATTGGCATGAACATGTGTGTTTGGATGGCTATGACATGTGACACTGACCTGTCTGTCATGCTTTTGTAAAATCAGTCTGCACTGCCTTGCCAGTAAGTCAGCACACATAATAGCTTTGATGACAACCATGCCATAAGTAGGTGACACAACTGTGGACATTCTGCAACCGTCTGTGCATTTGTCAGCTGTACCTGATATCGTAGGCCTCCCGTGAATCCATCAACATGTCTCTGGCTGTGTACTGGTTTGGTGTCTGCATCACAGGCCCAAGTACACTGTTATTTATCACATTATATGTAAAAGTAGTGTTACTGGTACTCAGGATATCTTCGTAACAACATCAGTACTCCCCCACAATTGAGCTGGCCTACTGGTGTATTGCAGTGAACTGTAGTTTAGAAGGTCCTGGGGCCAGTACTTGGCAGGGGTGTCTTTTTTCCCTAATGTTACATGACTGTACTGCATGATATATTTACAAAAGCAATTACAATTCCCCTAATCTGAGATGGCCTAGTGTGTGTTGCTCTGACTTAAGTTCAGAAGGTCCTGGGTCTAATACTTGGCAGTGGTGTCTTTTTTTTCCCCTAATTTTACATAACTGTACTGCATGATATATTTACAAAAGCAGTCGCAATTCCCCAAAGCTGAGGTGGCCGAGTGGTGTGTTGCTCTGATTGTAGGTCAGAAGGTCCTGGGTTCAAGACTGGGCAGTGGTGTCTTTTTTCCTTAATGTTACATGACTGTACTGCATGATAAATTTATAAAAGTAGCAGCAATTTCCCAGAGCTAAGTTGGCCTAGTGCTGTGTTGCTCTGACTGTAGTTTAGAGGATCCTGGGTTCAAGACTTGGCAGGGCTAGTTCTTTTGTTGCTGGGCAGAACAGTGTCCGAATCAGCTAAGGTGATTAAAGCAGTTTTAAGCAGGTTTGTGTGATGCTCCGTGATGCCAAGGGGCACTTAGCCCCACTTAAACCTGTGCTATTTTCAAAAAAAGAAAAGAAGAAAAGGGTGATAGGAAAGTGGTGAAATGGTGGAAAGCAGGGCTAGTTCTTTTGTTGCTGGGCAGAACAGTGTCCGAATCAGCTAAGGTGATTAAAGCAGTTTTAAGCAAGTTTGTGTGATGCTCCGTGATGCCAAGGGGCACTTAGCCCCACTTAAACCTGTGCTATTTTCAAAAAAAGAAAAGAAGAAAAGGGTGATAGGACAGTGGTGAAATGGGGGAAAGCAGGGGAAAAACAATATGAAAGACAGCTAGGGATATGCAGGATGGGTGTAGGATAGGACCATAGCTTTCCATTTCTTGTGCAGCAGCAGCTCTGCATGATGTGGGCAATTTGGAATTTGGGGCCTCACACCCCACAAGGAGGGGTGTGGGTAACATAACTCTGTTGATTAATTGATGGGATAATTGATTCATGGCAGTGTACCTGGGGGTGAAATGGAGAGTTATGTATGGGAAACATTTTTTGGGGTGAGAGCAGATGCCCTTTTTTTAGTGAGAGTGGGATGTTGGAGAAGGGTTTTAGGTATGTTTGGGGAGGTACGTTGGGTAGGAGAGGTTGCTTTTGCAGACAGACAAGACAGCGGACAGGGGCAGTGTATGACACATGAGGGGGGGTAAACACCTTGGATGGGGAGGGTGGTCGGGAATTTGAGGATCAAATTCCCCCAGATGGCAAAATGGGTCTGAGAACAACACCCATGGGCAGTCACCACTGCACCTTCATGTCCCCAAAATGGCTGTGTTGGGGGCTGGGTGCCAGGGCCAGTGTACCTCTCAAAGTATGCCAATCTGCCCTTGATCTGGCACAGACTATCATCAAGTCACATTGGATGACCCTGCACACCATACCTGAAACCTGATTCTGAGTGGCAGTCTCCTGTCCGTACCCGCACCCGGGGGTGGCAGGCCCCATCCCCTGAGGTGGTTCCAACCAAGGGTGGTGCAGAACCAGCAGAAGGAGCAGCTCCAGGTTTGGTCCCAGATGTGC
Source organism: Protopterus annectens (assembly GCF_019279795.1). NCBI lineage: Eukaryota > Metazoa > Chordata > Ceratodontiformes > Protopteridae > Protopterus > Protopterus annectens. The sequence goes on along the minus strand of NC_056727.1, from coordinate 286,428,042 downwards.
TGGCACCTGGTGCCACAGCCAGATGAGGTGGGATAAGCGGATCAGCCATAACCAGCCTACCCAATCATGCTATGGTGTCGAGGTTTGTCAAGCTGTTTGGTTAGTCATGAACAAAACATTTCAACATTAGTTATAACAGCATGCATGAGTGTTCCAATTAACCCAGATCAATAGAATTGCATAGCATACAGAACACAGGCATAAATGGAATAACAGTCATTATTTTAACAGCAGTAACAGTTGCGGCAAAAGGCCAACAATGGTGGAATTTCAGCAAGGTATGTTAGCATGCAACCATTGAAATATATAACCAATAACAACACAAGGCCCAACATTAGGTTTTGAGAACAACATATGTGGAAATGAAACCATACCTATAGTATACGAATAATAATTTGTGATGCAAATAAGGGGAGGGGGGACAGAAAAAACATTACATTACGACTGTATAATTATATTTTTAGAACAGTACTGCTGAATACTCTACAAGTCTGTTGTTACATTGCATCTACATGTGTCCTATAGCTTCTGTAGCATGTGCATACCTCTCAAGTTGTCGACATGGCACGGTATGGGCCAAGCTGTAAGAACTGTAGGTATATAACTACAGGGGCTTGTACATGTCAGGGTAACATACATGACTAACAAGGTGTACCCTGCAGTGATGTTGTGTCAGTGTGCTATTGGCATACTTCAACTGGATTTATATCTGTGTCCAAGATTATTGGCAGCAGTGATCACTAGCTGTGGCAGCATGACACTTGAGAGATGTATTGTGCACAGTGCATGGAGTATGTAGCTATCATGCTGTCATTCGTAGGCATGGTAGACATTAGTATATCCTTCATACAGCTACTACAGACATTTCTTTACCTGTAAGTCCTATGTGGAAATTTCTGTTAACAGTAGTGAATGTTTCTACTAATAGTTAGTACTACTTGTCTGTTAATATAAATGCATGTTACTACCAGTTCCTGGAGTCAAACCATGATCTGTGTGTGGAAAAATAGCAACATATGTATTGCTTATCACACTGAGGTACTGGGCCAGTGACTGATATGTGCCTAGAGCTCACCCCCTGACAAAGTCTGACCTGGTAATATCGGTAGAGTGCCACAGAAGACTGCAGTGATAGCTGAACATACATGCATGAGATTCACACATGACAGAGATAGTAGTTGAAGTGTGTTTTAATACTTGGAATACAGGTGTACATAATCAATCCCTAGTGGATGGGAATATGTGTGATGTGTACTGACCATATCAGGGTGCTGGGATGCCTACTTGACCCATATACATTTGCAGATGCTATATTTGCAGTCTATAGCTACTACTGTGTAATACTTGCCTGCATCAATGTACCTATGTTTAGGAACGCATATAGCTGAAATTCAAAGGTTAACACCAGACAATCCTGATGGAACCAAACTGTCATACCTTACATATTCCTATTCAAGGTTCACGTTAGTGCATAACATATATCAAACTGCAGCTCCACATCTACACTTTAGCATAACAGTTCTTTTGCAGCCAAACTTCAATCACTTCATGGTGTTATACCCATATTTGCTTTGCAACACCTGTAAAATTAGATTTCTTTAACAACAGAACAGAATACACACAACAATTGGCAGAAGACAGCTTTATTGAGAGTGACATGACAAAGTCATTGGTATATATTTGACAAACTTTATTGCACTCCAGTTTAAATAATGCATGCATTGAAGGTGTGCTGTTATTGCAGAACCTATGCAATACTAACACTTTTACCTTCACAAGTCTGACTGTAGTTGTACTGTATTTCCTGTAGATCATGAATGAATTTCATTTATTCCCTTCACATTTAGAATACCAGATTATTAGTATTAATACTGTATACACATGTCATTCCTACACATTATTAATGTAATTGCAGTACACTCAGAACAGAATATACCTACTGGCAGTTACTACTGTACTATTTCTTATTTATATTACTATATATTGCAAAATATATCTGTACTCACCACACTCTTGGCACATCCTTACTAGGCACCCTGCATGGGCCTCCAAGTTGTGAACCATATCCTCTGCAGCTGTGGGAAGGGAAACATGCCATTATGCATATCTGCCTATCAGATATCCATACTAAAATTTGATAAATCATCAGTTGGTATACTTACAAACTTCTGTGGTATTCCAGTCCCAAGCATCTTAGATCCACTGGGCCAAGAGCCTCACTTCCTTCTCTTCAGGTTGTCATAATGATAATGCACCTGCTTACCAGTACGGGGAATTCCAGTAGCATTGGTGAGGTCATGCACTAGATGGTCCCAGGCCTCAGACTTGTATTCATAGCCCTGGTATTGGCCCTGCAGCAGGCTGTTGCCATGGTCTTTGACAAGGAGCTCAACCATGACCCCGGACTCCAACATGCCCCAGCACTGCACCCGAAAGCATGCACACTCTCCGACTCCAGCCATAGCTCCTGCAGTGATTAAACTCCAAAAAGTTCTGGTTGTATTCCTGCCTGTGCAGCTTAAATAAGGCTATTTTACTGCCCTTTGCTGCCATTGGACCATTTTTTAAAATAAGCTCTGCTTAGCAGTGCCCAAACCTACTAAGATGAGTTGAGCTGTGCTTAAAGTGGCAAATGCTTAGTGATGCTTAGTTGTGCACAAACCCACTTTGAGCAGAAGACTGCTTAAACTGGGAGTACTAAGCACCGCCCAAACCAGATAAGTGTAGCTGCGTGTTGCTAAGTATAGTTAAAAACAGATTCTGTTTGTGCATTGCTTAGCTTGGCTTAGCAGTGCTTAGCAAAATGTAGCTAAGGGAAAACAATAATTTTTACATAATAAAAAATATGTATTGAAATTAATTACTCATTGTTGATGCTTTATTATTATGTGTATGTATTTTACTTTTTTTATTGGACACTTGTGTTTAACTGGAGGTTTTCATCATATATCTCCACTGACACTGGGATTCTGGACCAGCTGCACTAACCTGGTTAACAAATATCAATAGCTACGTCAGTAAAAAAAATAAAAGTGTATATAGACATGCTTTCCGATGTAAAAGCTGAATGGCCTGCCTGTGTATTCAAACTGTGCACCTACTGCACATGAAGCCATAATTGTAACCATTCAGTTATTATGTTTAAGCACTGCTGAGCAACATGCTGCACCATGCCACACAAACATGAACCTTTGTATAACAATTAAAAGCATCCGGATTCTATTTTTAGATGTCTGGCATGTTTATTGCTAAGCACCATGCCATGCCATGCAAATACACAAATAAAAAATAAATAATAATAAAAATAAAAGGGCAAATCACATTTTTTATCAGTGCTGTACGGCACTGTGACAGTGCAGGGGGTGTGTTACGGACATTGTAATGCACCCCCTACATGATACATTTTCACACTGGCCAAGGATACACTTGATTTAAATTTTAGTGTCATTCAGCACTCTGACAGTGCAGGGGGTGTTATGGACACTGTAACACACCCCCTGTGTAAAATACATCACTATAATTGAAATTAACTGTCCAAGGACACTTTACTTCAATTTTTTATTGCTGTACGGCACTTTGACAGTGCAGGAGGTGTGTTATGGACAGTGTAATGCACCCTCTGTGTGACATGCATAAATATCATTGTAAATAAGTGCCTGAGGACACTTTCTTTAATCTTTTAGTGTCATACGGCACTTTGGCAGTGCAAGGGGTGTGTTACTCATCTCTGAGCACTGTAACACACCCCTAGAATTGATTCAGTAACCATGTACATGGCTCCCCCTCAGTAGTGTGTCTTCATTAATATGCAAGGCGTGCTGCTGAGGGTCAGCTGAGGACATGAGCACTGTTCACTTCATGTAGGGCTTGCACTATTCCTACATGGAGTTTATTAAATCTGGGGGATGCTTCTTAACTTCTAAGGTGGAGTTTTCCTTCAAGGGCAAAAGTGCTCATCTATTTGATTTTCAATAAAGAAGTTTTGATTTCTAAACAAGTTATAATTGCTTGATTATTCTGAAGTCTTAGCTGACTGCACTGTTCTTTTTTCTTGATTTTTTAGGATTCTCAGCCAGCTGCTTTGTTGCTCACAAGTATTAGATTTCCTTGTGGTCTATTGTTTTTCATTATGACGAGAGACATCTTACCCTCCTAAGGCTGGAAAACTAAGGATCTGTGCTTTTCTTTATATATACACTTGTGCGCATCAGAATTTCATTGAATTTATGATTAGGGTGGTATTTTGGTTGAGTGTCAGGATGGTTAAATAGTGATGTTGAAATATGGTGAGATCACGCACTAGTGGGTAATAGGAAATATCTTTTCTCCATTGTTATGCAATCCGGCGAAACTGAATTGTATTAACCCACCAGATGCGCAGTAGCAAGCCCCTCTCAAACCCCGCCTGCGAGCATGTTGACTACTCCGCCCACCGCTTGGAGCATGTTGACTACTACGCCCACCGCTTGATTAAAACACAAGGTAATATAGACCTTTAAACAGAAAACATTATAGGCGTATTAAAACATAAGCAAATAACAGCTAATTGCACAAAAAAGATTACATTGTACATTATAACATAAAAACGCATATGCGATTGCTGCCAAATCAAAGCATTTTTTTATTTCGCAAATCGGGGCAAAAGTACAAAGACAAGCACTATTTGTACAGTAAAACATAATAAGAAATTAATGGAAAGTGTTCAGGTATCTACTTTAATCAGCAGCAGTAGGTACAGTTCCTATATATTTTAATGAAAAAGGTTCAAAAGTCTATTAGACAAGATGAGAGAAATAGTAACTCTGTTACTAATTGTCCTACAGGTTAAATACTTGGCTATATGTGAAATATTACTGGCCATTTTGAAAGTTTTCTTGAAAGTCTTGTTCGGTAATCTGTTCAAGTGTGACAAAGTCTTGTCAAAATGATAAATGGACAAAAGTGCTTACTTGTGTGATGTTAATAAAGTTTGATGTCACAAGTTTTTGGGTTCTAGTGCTACATTTAAAATTTTGGGATTTTTTGAAACCAGTAGCAAACAGAAACTATTGTTGAGTCTTGGTTTTATATATTTATATCATATATGATCTGTACTAGATCATTCTCACTGAACCTCCAACCATTACAAAGATTAGTAAACATAAACCCACAGAATTCACTCAAATCTGTAAAAAAGGAGGCCAATTCTGAGATTTCACAACAGTAAGAAAAAGGCAATCTCCCGATCTTGTTGAGCATTTACAAAACCGCCTATTAGCAGTAGAACAGAATTTGGTTTGTGTGTCTTTTTTACTCATTCAAATACAGAAAAAAGATCCCAACAGGTTCTTTCTCTGTCAGTAACCCTCCATCTAACCACAGATACATCTTTGTGCCTCTCAAGATGTCAGAAAGCATGTTGCGTGTCAATCATGGCACATTGCCGTTGTTAATACCCGCCCTCCGTTATGTCAATCACTGCGGGCACACCCATTCCTGCATGAACTCGGAGGTGGGTTAATACACTTCAATTTCGCCTACAATCCAAGGTTTAGTATACATGTAGTTGTGGAGAGTGTAGGGGATTCAGTCAGAATTGTTCCTCTGCAAAAAAAAAACAAACAAAAAAAACCCACTTATTTAGTTGTGTTTGTGGTATGCAGTCTTAGAGTGGTAGTATTTCTAGGTTTTGGAGAGAGTCTGGTGTTAACGCTTTTCTTGCACTTCTCTTAATGTAAATATAGTTTATTTATTTACTTAACATTTGTTTACCAGGAAAGTCTGACTTGGAATGAGCCAGTTTTCAGCAGAGGCCTGGGGAGAAACGCTCCAGATACGTCTTTGTAATTGTTGTTGACGTCGTTGTTTTCTTTTATAAGTACAAATTTTATTTAACACAGAAATATAACATCTTTGTTGGCACACCTTATGCATGGTGCCATATTTCCTTTATTTGTGGCTTACCCAACTATCATGTAGGCACATTTCTGATTTCTATTATTTATACATTTTAGTTAAGTCCTTAGGATCATAGCATCATAGGAAGTTACTAGGCTATTGGCCCTGAGGCCCTTATAAGCCTACCCAAGAGTTTAGCCCATGCATAGACAAATCAGCACCCGATGCCCCTGTCCAGCAGAGACATGGGTGGAATCCCAGGGATGTATTTTCTATTTCCCATCCAGTTATCCAGATTGCGCTTAAAAGGGGTAAAGACGTATTCTGCTTGATGTGGAGAGGGAGTCTGTTCCATAGATGGGGAGTCTCTGGGAACAGATGGGGAGTCTCTGGGACACAAATCTGTCCTGCCAGCAAATCCTATTGATGTCACAGACCAGGTTGAGGCCATGTGTACAGGTTACTTGAGTGGAGCTTGACTTGTGAATATGCAGCAGTCCCATCGAGGTGGGATCCGAGATCGTCTTGTATGCCAGACAGAGGTCACCTCTGAGGAGTCTGCATGAAACAGAATCAGTGATTACAATATTTTATTCTTCTTGTTCGAGTCACATCCTATAAACTTGTTTTAACAATTCTCAATAGAATTTCTTTTAGTCTATATGCAACTATTCTGAAATCATTTTATTTAGCTCAGCATTATCTATTGTAAAATCAGTTTTAACCTCACAAGTTCTTTAAAGTTTTATCACATGCATGGGCCTATTCATCTATTTCATCTGACATCCTTTATCACTGCTTTTTAACAAGCTTCTTTTATGCATTTACATAATGTGCTTATCCTAACCTACTCTGCATTCCTTCATAATTATATGCCTCAAGCCCTCCTCTCTGTCATATTATTGTCATCTCTCTTAACATTACATCTACCGCCCTGCTTATCAATAATATATCCAGATCAGTTTTAGGCATATGTTGCTCAGCAATTTTCTAGCTCTTTTATATCCCACATAACTCATTTCTTTTTAAAAGCTCTTTACCCCATTTGATTACTACTCTTAATCACTAGTTCTCTATTGTCATTCAACATTCCTATCAGTTTATTGATGTCTGGTGGGTCCTTCTTTTTCTATAATGTGTGACAGTTTTCTTTGCTACTACCATAAACAATGTATATATATATATATATATATATATATATATATATATATATATATATATATACACACACACACACACACACACACACACACACACACACACACACACACACACACACACACACACACACACACACACACACACACACACACACACACACACACACACACATATATTACTTCTCTACTTATTTATATCATCATGGTGTCCCTGATTGTCCCTGAAGTTTAGTTAATTACCTTTGCAATTGCCTTCCAGGTTCCTTCATCCTCTACCCCACATATTGACTTGAGAACTGAGGGAACATTTTAATAAGTTTACTAGGCATATAAAAATAAATGCATAGGCATTGCTATGAAAATTTTCTAAATCTCCATGTTTTAGTTGCATATCTTTGGGCTACAAAGATCTTAACTCACTCTTGCCTCAAATTTGTGCTAACCTGTCTTCATTTTTTTGTTTCTCGTACTTTAATTGCCACACACACACACACACACACACACACACACACACACACACACACACACATATATATATATATATATATATATATATATATATATATATATATATATATTTATTTATTTTTTTCTGCTGATAAGATTCTGATGAATATCCTCCATTCCTTCAACCTTCTTTCAGAGTCTTTACCATCAATGGTTGGTCCCCTTTGTACTCCACTTTCTAGCCTGCTTTTCCCTTAATTCTGAAATCAATCCCAGGTACTCTAGGCAATCTTTGTTGTTTAACTGATATTCCTGTTTGAATCTTTGCAAGATTTTATTCTACTTCCATGTATTATTTGCTTCCAACAGTGGGGTACTTTGACTTCCTTCCCCAACTATCTGATGCCCTTCGCTGCTGATGTCTTGACATATTAGTAAGGTTGTAGCCTATAGATAATACCTGATAAAAATCATGGTTTAGTACTGTTAGCCCTCAAAACATTTTTCATTCCTATAAACAGTGATTTTGTTATGGTTTCATTCCCAAGTTGTCTTTCTATATATCTCCAAATACTTAGATTTTGTTTTTCCCCTCTACTCTATATTTTGCTCTGTATCATTTGCTGCCATTTTGCTGTATATCTTTCTGCTTACAACAAACATGGCAGTATAACTTGTGTCACTTTATGATAATCTCTGAAGTCTGGCATGCTTAATCCCCCTTGTTCAATTTTTGATTTTGGACTATCCCAGTTAATCTAACTCCTCTTACTATTCGAGTAGAATTCCTTAATTACCTTCTCTACCCTGTGCCATAATTATTATTGGGACCTAGCCACTATCTTTTTTTTCTTTCTGTATCTTCCCACATTTCTTTTGTGGCCTGTTGGATATCTCTTCTTACCTACACTCCTAGATATTTTAGCCTCTAGTATCCCCACAAGAATGGCTAAGCTTGGATAAATTAATGTGTGGGGTGATAATTTGTCACTACAGATTTAGTTTTTTGGTCATTTATTTTGTGCCCCAATATTTTGCCAAAACTTACTATTTCCCTAAATAAATGTGCTATATCCATATCTGGGTTAGGTAAATATATAAGCACATCATCTACAAATAACTCTATTTTTTCCTCCTATTGTTCCCCCCACCAATAACCCTATATTGTGCTTTGCCTAATCTGTTGTGCAAATGGCTCCATGTACACTGCAAATAACAATGGGGATGGGGGTAGCCTTGCCAGGTAACTCTGCTAATCCCATTTGGATTTGGATTAGATATCCCCCCCACACACACACACACACACATTTTGTTTTAGCTGTGGATCATGTTGAATTAATATTGTTCTTTGGATGTTGTCAAATATTTGTCTCCCTTTTACAAACACAGTTTAGTCCAAATATTTAAGTTTGACCAGTATTATGAGAACCTTTTTACCATAATTGTCATGTATATCTTACAATTATGATTCAAACTAGCTATGGATGTATACAATTCTGGTTGTAGAGGAGCTTTTACTACCTTGGGGGTAACTGTTAACATTCAGTACTTCCATGACTATGTTGTGGCTCTACCTTCTTTAATACTATTACATAGGAGACATCAGATTTGTATCACTTTATCCAAGTCATTTACCCAGATTATTTTTGGATTTGTCCTAGAATTTTGAGTCTAGAGGTTAAGAGATCTAGGAGACACAAAGGAAGTAAGAACAAAAATACAGGTATAACAGAGGGAGATATGGAGTTAGTTGGGGTGGGGTGGAATTCATTTTATGTAACATAGTATGTAGCTGTCACATAATTTCTGTAGCCTGTATTTGCTTTCTTTCTGCTAATATACAGTACAAACTATACAATAGAAGGAAGAAGCTACTACATGATAGAGCAAAATCCCAAAAAGGGAAGGCATCTCTGATCAGTATTAGCAAAAAACTACGGGCACTCATAAAATCGTCTAAGGCTAGCTTTGAGAGAAAAATTGCACAGGACACTAAGGATAATCACAAGGCTTTCTTTAGTTATGTTAGGAACCTGGGTGGGAATTCCCAGATATGCTCAGAATTAGTCCAAAATGACAAAAAATACACCAAACCCACAGACATTGCCAACATCCTAGCTGATAGGTTCAGTGCAAACTCCCCCCCTCCCCAACAAAAGGGCAAATATCTATCCCAGCAGAGTGCTGCCCCCCTGACATCTCAGATGCTCAGGTAAGAGCTGCCCTCTCCAAAGCAAAAAACACAGCATCAATGGAACCAGACGGTGTCCCGGGCTGCGTCCTACATGAACTCCAAGAAGAGCTAAACCCAAACATAAAACTACTGTTCAGTCTCAGCCTTACTACAGGATATGTACCCAAAGAGTGGCGTACAGCAACAGCGGTCCCTCTCCACAAAGGTGGTGCCTCAACGGATCCTGGAAACTATCACCCCATAAGCCTGACTAGCTTGGTCTGCAAAGCTATGGAAAGGATCATCATGGACCTCATAAATAAAGATATTGGGGACCAACAGACACTGGATCCTACCCAGTTCGGCTTTGTTAAGGGCAGATCCTGCCTCTTAAACCTGGTCAATTTCTTTGAAACAGTCACCAAGGCCATTGACGAGGGGAAGGTGGTCCACACAGCCTACCTGGACCTCGCAAAAGCCTTCGATACAATACCCCACTCGGGCATTATAGATAAGCTCACCAGCTTAAATATAAACCCCTATGTCACTAATGGGTCACAAACTGGCTCAAGGACAGAACCCACATGGTTAGAATTGCTGGAGTCATGTCAGACTCCAAACCAGTTATAAGTGGTGTCCCACAAGGCTCAGTCCTGGGACCTCTCTTGTTCAGTATATATTTCTCGGAGGTACAGGCCAACACGGAAGGACTGTGGCTGACGAAGTTCGCAGATGACTGCAAACTGGGTGCCATAATTGACACTCCAGCTGACACAAGCATCCTCCAAAAGGACCTCATAGAAACAGACAACTGGTGCCAGAGCCATGGCCTCAGGCTAAATGCCAAAAAGTGTATAGTCATCTCCTTTGGCAAAAATAAAGTGCCCACAAATGACCACATAGGTGGTAATCCATTAAGTGCAGAAGAAGTAATTAGGGACCTGGGGACCCAAGTTGATAGCAATCTCTCATTTGACAACCGCGTGGCCAAAGTGGTTAGAAAAACATTTTATATAGCCCACCTAACCATGAAGGGATTCACATCTAGATCAGGGGAGGTAATCGTGCCTCTTTACTCATCCCTCATCAGGCCCATAATTGAGTACAATGCCCCTTTTGGGATGTACCTTACCAGACACCTGCAGCAACTGGAAAGACCCCAAAAGTACCTCACCAAGAGGATCAAAGGGCTCAAACAGATGCCATATGCTGCCCGGTTAAAGAAACTCCAGCTCTACTCAGTGGCATACCGCCTGCTCAGAGGCGATCTGTGCCTGACGTATAAAGCCATGTCCAACCCGGAATTAATGGACATGCTGCACCTCAGAAAATCCAAATCCCATCGAGCTATGCGCTCGAGAGACTTGAACCTCAGCACTGAAATAAATAGGACATGCTGGAGGGACAGTTTCATAACCCAGAGGCTCCCTTCACTCTGGAATAAAATCCCAGTCCAGGTTAGGCAGAGTCCCTCATTGACTCTCTTCAAGAGGAATCTTGATGAGTGGATGGGAGATCGTAGGTTTACCCCGGGTATCACTTCTGTGTCACTGTTAGATAGAGGCACAGTATACTAACCTCGAAAAAGGACATAGCAAAATTAATTTAAAATGGGTTGCGAAAGCCAAACACACTCTGGCTAGGCTTATAAATGCCCTAGGGCAGATAGCCTAGTATGAACCTATGAACCTAATTTATGAACCTATAATGTCATTCCTGAGATAAGACAATAAAACTGGGCTCATTACTATTGAATTACTTCTTTTTGCACTGCTTTTAATGTCTGTTCCCATATAATATTTTGTTGGACTTTCAAAGTATTTTTCCAGTATCCTTCTATCTTTATTTCATGTACTTCAGTTAATTCTATCTTCTTCTGTTGCCTGTCATCCTTAGTTGGTATAACTGCACACCTGATTAAAAGTTTTACTTCAAGTATCCGTTTCTTCCCAAAGCATATACAGAGAAGCTACTAGAAAGATCTTGGATGAGGAACAAAAACAATCAAACAAACAAACAAACAAAAACAAACAAACAAACCAAAACATGAGTTTATATAAATGCATCTACAAATCACCTCTTTCAGTGCAGCTGCAGCATGGGAATTAAAAATTGTTAGTGAAAATTGAAAATGTTTCAACAAAGTGTCTCACAAATGCAGGATGGCATACAGATCATAATGCAGACAAGCTAAAAATCCTGGCTCACTAGGTATGGCTATGTTTGCCAGCTACTTCAGCTCACCCACTATATCTTAAGTGAAACCTAGCTTGTGCTCCGAAACTTCTCACTTAAAAAAAGGGTACCAAGTAAAGATGGAAACGCAAACATTAACTCTGCATCAGTTTGTACTAAATGTAATGAAATCCTCCAGTCTGCCTATACCAGTCTCATTTGTCCTCTTTGTGATCTTTATGCAAATTACAAAGAGGTTCATCCTCCCTCCATCCCCATCCAGTGTTTACTGGCGCTTATAAACTCATTAAAGATGAATAGGTCCTGCAATGGATCTTGACATAAAACTTACTATGGTGTGACCTGTCTTTACTGTCACTGTTTGTGTCTGACCAGCCAACAGATTTCTACACCTGTTAACTTCTGATCTACTTTGTAGCTTGCTCAGTGCTTGTATTCCATCATTGAAAGATGACACTTGAAAACATCCATGAATACCCACTACCTTCCACACAATCAACAACACTTCAAATTAAAGGAAATTCTTTGTACTTGTTGGCAAAACTGGTACCTTTGAAATCATACCCTCCTCCCTCCCTAACTACTCTCTTTTCCCCTCTCAGAAACTCTAACTTTGTGCTAGCCCATTTAGAATCTGTAGCTATGTTGTAAACTGTGTACGCATTAAATGTGCTATGACAGATGCCACCATGAATGTTTCTCTGTCAATCAATTTCATCTCACTTGATATTCATTATCTACAATACTGCTCTACAGTACAATCTGAGACTAAATGTATCTCTAGTCTTCTTGAATATACTTATATTAATTTGTATTGTGTATTTTTCATATGTAATTTGTTTTTCATGATTTTTGTACTATTATTGTTCAATGCTAATGTGTGTGGAGCTTTTCTACCCGGGTCTCCGCTGAAAACGGGCTCCTTGGCCCATTCGGACACTACCCAGTTAACAAATGTAAAATAAAAAAAATAAATAATAAAATACCATCTCATGTCTTGCAATCATTTTAAATGAGATTATTTACCTGCTCAGTGCTTCACCTTATTTCATCAAAACTAAGCTTAAGGAGTGTTGGTTAAAGTTACTGGCCTGTCTTGTTATACTAACTTCTTAATTTCTTTAGATTTTGGGACTACGCTGTTTGACTGAGGTTTTTCCTGTTAATGTCATGTTTCATGCTAACTACCTGCAAAACACCTGCTATGTAAAAAAAAAAAAAAAAAAAAAATATATATATATATATATATATATATATATATATCACACACACACACACACACACACACACACTGTAAATTGTGCTTACGACATTATGTCAGCATATATTTTTACTTGTTCTAGTGATACATGCTATGTAAAAGTATTTTTACATGTACTTGTGATATAAATGTCTTTGTATATGTTATGTATACCTCTGGAGATTTTCTCCCCAGGCCTACTCTGAAAAAAGGCCTGTACCCAGATGGACTATCCTGGTAAACAAATGTAAAATAAAAATAAATAAATAAATAAATAAATTTTATCCATTGCTTTCAGGAACTTCTTTATTGATAGTGGACTGTTTAATTACTTAACTAGATTATATGCCTTCCATGCATGTGTCTTCTGTGGGTATTAAATAAAGTATTCATTCAGGATATCTGTTATTTTTATTATATCATTCTGTTAACTTTCTGAAACTTTCAAGTCTCATGCCTATAGTTTCTATGTAGTATGCCATAAAAGTATTTCCTCTTTTAATTGCATTGGTCATTAACATATAATAATAAAGGCCATGAGGTACTAATGAGTTTCTTTGTGCAGCCTAAAGTTCGATTCTGTCTGTCAGCCTCCTTCTGTCTATTGTGCGATGTCAAGCAAGGGATTTAACCAGACAGTTTTCCTGTGTCCCCCCTGAGAAGAGACACTTGTGCTTAGCATGTTTATACAGTTAATTAATTAATAAAATAAATATAAAAATCAGCCTCTTATTTAAGAATAGAGGTAGGCTAGTGCTGCAGTGTCATGTTAGAATTTTTAATAAACTAAGTATGTCAAACTGAATAAGACATGTCCGGTATTTAATATCTATATAAAATACCAATTAATTTATTTAAACTACTGAGAACTGGCTTGACTTTTTCTGCATAATGCTGCAAAGTTCAGCATGACCAGTGGTTAGGTGTGATTAGCTAACAATATTAGAGTGAATCTATGCATTCTTCTAGTGTCTTTGCTTGGCAACATTAGGTGCAGTCAGAACAAGTTCTGTTTATGACACTTACATAGATCGGTTGGTATGGCTACATGTCATGTATCTAAGGCCTGCTGTTTTATTGAAATAATAAAGGGTGTTTTTGCTCAACAGAATATGAAGACCACACATGGTAATGGGGTGATTTGGATGTACTCCTTGAACACTGGGAAGAGGGGGCAATACCAGATAGGACTAACATCATGCAGTGTATCTTCTAGTTGTGGGGAAGATCGTAATGGATTGCTTCACAGGTGTTTTCACCTGAGGCATTCCAGATGGAAGCATCACTACTGAATGTTCTGATAATAAGGATACGGCTGCTAACACTGCCCTAAAATGTCAGGTACCCGGGTCAGTAGCGTGCAGATCCCCTTCTTGGTTACTTGATAATGGTCACTCTTCCTTTCTGAGCTCTGTTGGTATTCACAACAATGTGCATTTGTATCTTCAAATCCTCTTAGTAAGAAAAAGGATCAATCTACTCTCTTTTGCAACCTCACTGAAATTATCATTTCAGGTCTGTTATGGTTGTGGACTAAAATTAACATTATTTAAATGGCAACAGAACAATGGCATATCAGTTTATAAAGATTGTATCTAAAACAAAGAAACAGACAAAAAAGAAATTAAGTAGTCAGCATACTGCTTCTGTATACTGAATTTTAGAAGCAGAATCATGCTTTGTGTAAATAACATTTATTTATTTGTTTATTTATTGCATTTATTCACTGGGTAAGTCTGACTGGGCATTGACTGTTTTCAGAGGAGGCCTGTGGAGAAACTTTCTACAAGAATACTGTTGTTATAAACAATACAGAGGATTATGAGCAGGTAGCTGATCACAACCTGCCTATTATATGTCGAAGACATGGATGTCAGGAAATGTACCTCCAGCAAGGCTCGAGGGGTGACTCTTGGCATCAATGTCAAGAACATATAATAAAGCGTTACGAATGGAGACCCAATCATAAGTTTTTGTAGTGCATGGAGCTTTATCAGATAGTTAAAAAAAGTGCTAAGTGTTTTGCCAGCTTTCAAAGCTGTAAGTCACTTAGGGAGCTGTCAGAAAGGCACACACTGTCTTATGTTACACAAAGTCAGGGAGACATTACTGGCACAGACACTAGGCAGAAACAAATTTGTTTTTGTTATTCTGCATCTGTCATTTGCTGGTCAGTACTGGCAGATTTGACTGCCTAGCATGATATCTGATTTAACAAGTAAAGCAGGGTGCTTAACATTTGTTAAGATTGGGACTTGCTCTATAGAAGCGCTTAACTGATTTGTCTTTTTGTGGATATCGGAGCATAATCACTGTGCTCCATTCACTACACATATTTTAAAAAATTTAGAGAAGTGAAACTGTTATAAGACATTAGACTTAAAAGTAATAGAACATTTTAAAACAGCACAGATTCAAATAATGATTTTCATGATAGAGGGAATATCTCAGAAGAGTTGATAAAGGAAGGAGGGACTTAGATGAACAACAGAAGACAACAACATAAAAGGGAGGACATATTGGAAAGCATAAGCAGAGATAAAGGATTAAGGAGTAGTTGGTTAAAGTATAAATATGTTCCACTAAGGATTAGTTAGATGAAAAATAAAAAAACTCTTCTCTGAAGGAGTAGTCAGAAGAAAGTTACACAAAGTAGGTTATAAGCAATATGGTGGAATGGAAAGGCTAACCTGGGGATAAGGAGGAGTGACAGGTGTATGTACCAAGGAGGTGATTTTTTTAGTTTATATTTGCATTGACTGGAGATGCACAATCCAGTGCATTTCATCATGCAGGTTCCAAGCCCAGATAAATGGGGAGGGTTACATCAGGAAGGGCATCTGGTGTAAAACTTTGCCAAATAACATATGCAGAAAACAATACAGATTTCCTTACCGGATTGGTCGAGGCCTGGATAAACAATGACCACCACTAGTACTGTTAGCCACCAGGGTGCTGGCAGAAATTGGGCTACTGTTGGCAGAAGGAGAAGAAGAGGGGGAAGGCATGCTCGAAGGCAGGAAGAGAGGAAGAAGGTTAGGAGTGTAGTAGTGAGGGTAGGAAGTTTGAATGTTGGCAGTATGACTGATATAGGGAGAGAGCTAGCTGATATGATGGAGAGAAGGAAGGTTGATATATTGTGAGTTCAAGAGACCAGATGGAAGTGAGTAAGGCCAAGTGTATAGGAGGTGGGTTCACATTGTTCTATCATGGTGTGGATGAGAGGAGAAATGGGGTAGTGGTTATCCTGAAGGAACAGTGTGCCAAGAGTGTTTTAGAGGTGAAAAGAGTGTCAGATAGGGTGATGTTTATGAAGCCTGAAATTGATGGTGTAATGATGAATGTTGTTAGTGCATATGCTCCACAAGTTGGGTGTGCGCTGGATGATAAAGAAAAATTTTGGAGTGAATTGGATGAAGTGGTGATGACTGTACCCAATGGTAAGAGAGTGGTGATTGGAGTGGATTTCAATGGGCATGTTGGTGAAGGGAAAAGAGGGGATGAGGAAGTGATGGGCAGGTATGGTGTTAAGGAGAGGAATGCAGAAGGTCAGATGGTAGTGGATTTTGCGAAAAGGATGGGCATGGCTGTGGTGAATACATATTTTAAGAAGAGGGAGGAGCATAGGGTGACGTACAAGAGAGGAGGAAGATGCACACAGATGGATTATATCCTATGCAGGAGGGCCAGTCTGAAGGAGATTGGAGACTGTAAAGTGGTGACAGGGGAAAGTGTAGTTAGGCAACATAGATTGGTGGTCTGTAGGATGACGCTGGTGATCAAGAAGAGGAGGAGGAGTGTGAGAGCAGTGCCAAGGATCAAATGGTGAAAGTTGAGAAAGGGTGATTGTGAGGTGGAGTTCAGGGAAGAGTTAAAACAGGCACTGGGTGGCAATGAAGAGTTACCAAATAGCTGGGTAACTACAGCAGAGCTGGTAAGGGAGACAGCTAGAAAGGTGCTTGGTGTGACATCTGGACAGAGGAAGGAGGGCAATGACACCTGGTGGTGGAATGAGGAAGTACAGGAGAGTATACAGAGGAAGAGGCTGGTGAAGAAGAAGTGGGATTGTCAGAAATATGAAGAAAGTAGACAGGAGTATAAGGAGATAAGGTGCATGGCAAAGCGAAAAGTGCCGAAGGCTAAGGATAAGGCATATGGAGAATTGTATGAAAGGTTGGACACAAAGGAGGGAGAAAAGGACCTGTACCGATTGGCTAGACAGATGGACCGTGCTAGGAAAGATGTGCAGCAGGTAAAGGTGATAAAGGATAATGAGGGAAACATACTCACAAGCGAGGAGAGTGTGTTGAGCAGATGGAAAGAGTACTTTGAGGGGCTGATGAATGAAGAGAATGAGAGAGAGAAAAGGTTGGATGATGTGAGGATAGTGAATCAGGAAGTGAAACGGATTAGCAAGGAGGAAGTAAGGACAGCTATGAAGAGGATGAAGAATGGAAAGGCTGTTGGCCCAGATGACATACCAGTGGAAGCATGGAGATGCTTAGGAGAAATGGCAGTGGAGTTTTAACCAGACTATTTAATGAAATCTTTGAAAGTAAGAAGATGCCTGAGGAGTGGAGAAAAAGTGTTTTGGTACCGATTTTTAAGAATAAGGGTGATGTGCAGAGCTGTAGTAATTACAGAAGGATAAAACTGATCAATCAGAGCCTGAAGTTATGGGAAATAGTAGTGGAAGCTAGGTTAAGAAGGGAGGTGATGATTAGTGATCAGCAGTATGGTCCCAAGCTGGGAAAGAGCACTACAGATGCAATGTTTGCTCTGAGAGTGTTGGAGAAATATAGAGAAGGTCAGAAGAAGGTGCAGTGTCTTTGTGGACTTATAGAAAGCATATGACAGGGTGACAGAGAGGCGTTGTGGTATTGTGTGAGGAGGTCCCGAGTGGCAGATAAGTATGTAAGAGTGGTACAGGATATGCATGAAAAAATGTTCTCTGCAACTGTAATATTGTTGGGATTGGCTACCTGACTCTCTGTAAGCAATGTAAGAGGTTCTATATAGGAAAGACCAAAAGAAGGTTTAAAGATCGTATGTATGAGCACATCAATGCTATTAAGAAAGGGAACCCCAACAATGCACTTTCTAAGCATGTAGTTGAAAACCTTGTTCATGAATCTGGATTTTTGTGTCTTCAGATGATTAATAAAAATGTAAGAGGTGGTCCTTGGGCTGATACCATTGAATATAAAGAGTTAAGGTAGCAAGTTAGGTTTAATGCTTGTTTTCCACCTGGACCCAGTGAAACTATATCTGTTACCAGCATTTTGAAGCTTTGTTCCTATATAGTATGAAGTTCTTGTTTCTATCAGATGTGTGTTTTTCAAAGAACATGTGTCTTTAAGAATTCTGTGATTTTAATGCTTGGTACCAAGCCTTTAATTGTCAAGAATTTGTAAGGTATTTTAATTGGAGTGTGCATTTCATTGGTTCTGGCAGTACATGTGTTTTTTTAGGGGAGGGGAAAGTATGGTACTTAATCGATTTTTTTGTATTAGTATAATGTTTCTGAAGAAGTCTTGTGCTACACACAGATGAAAGCGCTAAAAGTGACATTAAAATCTGGTTCATCTTGTTTCCTGTGTGGTTGTTTCTAGTCTGGATTGTGTTTTTTGTTTGGTTGTGGTGTTGAAACCAATTCTCAGGTACCTGGTGGACTGGAAGCATTATCAGGACAAGTTGGGACATTAACTCAGCTGGTTCAGCAATGTACCCAGCAAGTGTCTGATATGTCTGTTCACATAGGATACAAAACTGCGATGGGCTCTCAAGCTACCTACCTTCCCCCTGGACAAAATGGTAATGTGAATCACTGTAGTTCTCCTGTTAATGAATATATGAGAACACCTAAAGCCTTAAGACTGGATGTGTGTGATGTGAACATTAATTGTTCTATGTGGTTTAAACAGAGCTTGTCTTTCCATTGTAATATACCAAGAGAAAATGGAACTTTACAGCAAAGCAGTAAGCTTTTGAAAGACACGTTTTTGAAAATTCAAAAGCTTCAGGTTGAAAACTGCTATTTGAGAGAGAGTGTTAAACTAAAAAGGGTGCCTAAGGGACTTCGCTCCTGGAAGTTCCAAAATGGTTTGCTTCAAAACTCACCCTTACACCTGGAACTAATTGAACTTTTTGATCGCCAGGGATGTGAACTACTAGAGGTCCTGGCTAAACCTAACCAGAGGTCAATTGGTGAACTCACTAAAGAGGCTATTGACCTGGAAACAATGATTATGTCAGATCTCCTTTTTGAGCAACAGAAAGAGAACTTTACCAACAGTTTTTCCTTTGTGGATAAAACAGTAGCTCAAATCCAGGAAAAGGAATGAAAATAAGTTTGAAAGAGACCACGTCGACTACTCCAAGGGGTTAGCCTATCCAAAGCCTTCTAATTCCTTTGTCCCGCCCACAGATGATCCTTTAGTGAATGAAGTGCAAAAAGATCAAAATGTCAATCAGCAGGGTGCTGCCCCTTTAGAGCAGGAGCTTCTGAGATGCTCGGAGAGGATAAGGAATCGACGGTTCAACAAACAGAATCAAAATTGCCCTCAGGGGAGGTCGAATAGGGGACTTCAGTGGCAATCATGGAGAAACAACAACCCACATTGGGATTATTAAGCAACGAGGAGTTATTCAGACCAGACTTGGATGAACATGAAGGTGTTGGTCCCAGTATTATGAGCAACAGAAAAGGTGACTTTTATTCGTATAACTATTCCAAGTCATTTGATGAACATGTAGTTGAATTATTATGTAACGGCTTTAATTTTATTCCTACTGTCAAAATGAATATTGTTGATTTAATTCTTGACCTTAAGGTATTTTTGCAGGGTCTACTTTGTTTAAACAAAAACGCATTAAGTCAAACACCATTCCATCGACACATATACATCGAACCGCTAAATAATCGAATGCACAAAACCGCGAAACTCAAAATACCGAATTGTCATACTCAGCCAACCCCACCACCTGAAACACACTACCCACCCAAACAAAATAAATAAACCCCAAACATACACCAACCAAAACCCTACACTAAACCCCACATACACCACTATCTATGCACTCTCCTTAACCCCTCCCTAACCCTAAGGTCTGTAACTACCGCACACACCCTACTGAGCTATACCCAAACAAAATAAATAAACCACATACATACACTAACCAAACCCCTACCTCAAATCCTACACTAAGCGTTAAATACATTACCCATATTACATTACCTATCTATGCACTTACCTTAACCCGCACCCCAATCCTAACCCTAATGTCTGTAACTATCACATACTTACCTTACGGATCTGTAGCTCAGACGGGCCAACCAAAACACTTCCACATTTCGATTTTCGCAGTAATTTCACGGTTTTGTGCATTCGATTATTTCACGGTTCGATGTATATGTGTTGATGGAGTGGTGTTCGACATAACACGTTTTCGATTAAATAAAGTAGACCCATTTTTGCATAAATTGAACTTTAAGTTGCTGTTTAATGGGAAAGAAGTTGAATTTAACAGTAATGCTCTGAAAAGGAGTAGCATTCTAACCCCCCCCCCCCTTAATGTGTCCATTAGTAATTTTTGAAAGACTCTGTGAATTTGAGTTTAGGAATTTGTAGAAAAATCAATGTGAAAATAGTTTTTTCAACCTATCTTATGTAGAGAGAAAATTGTTGGAGCAATTCTGTGATGACAAAACCATAAGGGTTATGAAGCCTGACAAGGGCAGGGAGTAGTATTAATGAGTTCAAGTAATTATTTTAATAAAATGTTGGCTTTTTACTTGATTGTGATTTTTATGAGGAAAGATCTCTCAACATGGTACATATTGCTTTTGCCAGAATTGACTGGCAACTACAGGACATGCTTGATCAAGAACAGATCAGTTTAGATGAATGGACTTGTTTTGGCTATGAAGTACCCAATAATACCTACGATATTTGGATTGCCCAAGATTCACAAGAAGTGAAGGGACCCACAGATGGGGCCAATTGTGAAAGCATATAAATCTAAAATCCACTCCTTGGCCAAATATCTAGATATTAAATTAAAAAAAGTTTTGGAAGGCGTACAGTACATTTCTAGGGACTCCTGGGACTTCCTTCCTAAATTGTCTAAATTGAATTCAAAGATGACTTAATTTTGTGCACTGTGGATGTTGTTAATTTATTCAATGTGATACCTCATGAGGAGGGTTTAGATTGGTATCATGATTTTCTAACTGAAATACACCTTTTTTCTAATAAGGAGATCAACACCTTAGATGTGTTAATGGAGATGGTGTTGAAACATAACTATGTTTACATTAATGGGAACTACTTTTTACAGAAAAAAGGAGTTGCAATGGCGGCAGCTTGTGCCTCCATATTTGTGAATGCAGTTATGCTGCAATGGGAGAAAAGGTTTATTTTTGAGACGTATGGAGAGGCCCCACAATGGGCCCTCTATTTGCATTTTTTTGGACGACATCTTTATTGTTTGGAAAGAAAGTCTAGATGAATTGAAGGTCTTCCTTGACTATATTAATCAAATGATAGATTTTCTTGTTTTTACCTTCCAATGGAGTGAACAAGAAATCTCATAATTAGATGTAAAAATCACCAAAGACACAGTGAATAAAAGGTTGGTCAGCAGCATTTAAAGGAAACCCACCTTTTCAAATTGCCTCCTACATTATGACAGTTGCCACCCGGGACACCAAAAACATGGCATTGAAAAGGGGCAGTTTGTACATCTGACAAGGATGGTTTCTGAAGAAGAAACCTAATTCCATGAATGTGAATTTTTGGCCAATATGTTTTTGGCTAGAGGTTACCCCCAGGAACAGGTACAAAACATAAGAGATGAGGTAGATGAGAAAAGAAGAAAAGGTTCCCCCCCTTTAGTAATGGTGATAGTGACACTTTTGGCCTAAACAACAGACCTGAGAATGGAAACAATTTTGGTTATAAACTAATTTTTATCACCACCTATTTCCCCGATAGTGATCATATTTATGAAATTTTTAAAAAGAACTGAGATGTTTTTTCATGTTTTCATGAAATTCAAAAGTTGATTGGGGGTAGTGTCAAAATTGTTTACAAAAGTGGGAGGAATAGTAAGGAAATCTTAGAAAATGAAGAGGGTGGTGTTTCAAATAAGATCAATGGGATAACTGGTACCCATAAATGTGGCTTTTGTGGCCTATGTAAATACATCATAGAAGGTGATGAGATCACTGTCAATGGTATTTACATCCAACTAAAATTTTTTTTCTGCATCTGTAATACTGTTGGGGTTGTCTACCTGGCTCTCTGTAAGCAGTGTAAGGGGTTCTATATAGGAAAGACCCAAAGAAGGTTTAATGATCGTATGTATGAGCACATCAATGCTATTAAGAAAGAGAACCCCAACAATTCACTTTCTAAGCATGTGGTTGAAAACCCTGGTCATGAATTTGGATTTTTGTGTCTTGAGGTGATTAATAAAAATGTAAGAGGTGGTCCTTGGGCTGATACCATTGAATATAAAGAGTTAAGGTGGCAAGTTAGGTTTAATGCTTGTTTTTCACCTGGACTGAATGAAACTATATCTATTGCCAGCATTTTGAAGCTTCGTTCCTATATAGTATGAAGTTCTTGTATATATCAAATGTGTGTTTTTCAAAGAACATGTGTCTTTAAGAATGTGTAATTTTAATGCTTGGTACCAGGTTTTTAATTATCAAGAATCTGTAAAGCATTTTAATTGGAGTGCGCATTTCATTGGCAGTGGCAGTACATGTGTTTTTTTTAGGGGAGGGGAAAGTATGGTACTTAATGGATTTTTTGTATTAGTATAATGTTTCTGAAGAAGTCTTGTGATACACACAGATGAAAGGGCTAAAACTGACATTAAAATCTGGTTCATCATGTTTCCTGTGTGGTTGTTTCCAGCCTGGATTGTGTTTTATGTATGAGGGTAGTGTGACAGTGGATAGGTCTGCGGTGGCAGTGACAGATGTGTTTAAGGTGGAGGTGGGATTGCATCAAGGATCAGCTCTGAGCCCTTTCTTATTTGCAGTGGTGATGGACAGGTTGACAGATGAGATCAGATAGGAGGCCCCGTGGACTATGATGTTTGCAGATGACATTGTGATTTGTAGTGAGAATAGGGACCGGGTTGAGGAAACCCTGAAGGAGTGGAGATATGCTCTAGAGAGGGGAGGAATGAAGGTCAGCAGGACTAAGACAGAATATATGTGTGTGAATGAGAGGGAGGATAGAGAAATGGTGAGAATGCAAGGAGTAGAGTTGGCAAAGGTGGATGAGTTTAAATACTTGGGATCAGCAGTTCAGAGTAATGGTGAGTGTGGAAGAGAGGTGAAGAAGAGAGTACAGGCAGGGTGGAATGGGTGGAGAAGAGTGTCAGGAGTGATTTGTGACAGATGGGTACCAGTAAAAGTGAAAGGGAAGGTCTACAAGTGGGTAGTGAGACCAACTATGTTATATGAGTTGGAGATGGTGGCATTGACAAAAAGGCAGGAGTCAGAGCTGGACGTGGCAAAGTTAAAGATGTTAAGATTTGCACTGGGTGTGATGAAGATGGACAGGATTAGTAATCAGTATATTACAGGGTCGGCTCAGGTTGGATGCTTTGGAGACAAAGCCAGAGAGGTGAGATTGCGTTGGTTTGGACATGTGCTGAAGAGGGATGCTGGGTGTATTGGGAAAACGATGCTAAGGACGCAGCTGCCAAGTAAGAGGAAAAGAGGAAGGCCTAAGATAAGGACATGCAGGTGGTTGGTGTGAAACAGCAAGATGCAGAGGACAGGAAAAAATGGAAACAGAAGATCTGCTGTGGTGATCCCTAACGGGAACAGCCAAAAGAGAAGAAGAAGAAAGTACAGTTGTGTACACCTACCATAAATGTAGATGTTCAAGTGTCTTCACTGTTGCAGTCATGACTGTAGGGTTCTCCCCTGCCGGCAGGCAGCCCTAGGTCGGCCAGAATCCCAAAGTCTGGGTCCGGCGTCAGCTGTTCAACCATGCTCCCTGACGTCAGAGCGCCAGGAGTACAAAGCTGACAGCCGACGCCATCTTCTCCAGTTTTTCTTGCCCCAGATGTCAGGAGTCCCAAAATGAAAAAGGTCCCATAACCTTTGCAAATACACCTCAGAAGAATGGTGAAAAAAGGAAATACACAAAAGTAAAAATAAGAGGGGACAGGAGGAAGGGAAACCCAGACTGCAACAGTGAAGACACTCGAACATCTACATTTATGGTAGGTGTACACAACTGTACTATATTCATCGTGTTTCACTGTTGCAGTCATGACTGTAGGGTAGAATCCCAAAGCTGAAAGAAAGGGAGGTGGTCATAAAGAGGAAGGGGCAGCTAAAAGGCCCTGCAAAACTGCAGAGGCAAAGCCTGCCCTAGACTTAGAGTAGAGAGGTAGATTGTAGTGCTTAGAAAATGAATGCACTGAACTCCAAGTTGCAGCTTCCAAAATGTCCTTGGTAGGAACTCCCCTGAGGAAGGCCGCAGAAGTGGCAGCAGCTCTGGTGGAATGAGTCCGTATACTCCCTGGGATTTGCTTTCCATGGTGAGAATAACAAAATCTGATTCCATGAGCAATCCATTTAGAAATGGTCTGTTTTGAAATGGCTTTACCTTGGGAACTGGAAGCATAAGAAACAAACAATTGTTCTGATTTTCTGATGTCCTTGGTTCTGTTCAGGTAAAAACAGAGTTGTCTGTGTACATCCAAGGAATGTAAGATCCTTTCCCCTTTATTTTGAGGAGTGGGGAAAAAGGCTGGCAAGTGGATAGTTTGATTTAAAGCCACTTTGGAAACCACCTTAGGCATGAAGGTAGGATTAGTCCTCAAAGATACCCTGTCTTGATGAAAAATAATATAAGGATCCACAGCCATAAGAGCTTGTAACTCTGAAACCCTCCTGGCAGAGGTTAGGGCTAATAGGATGGCTGTCTTCCAAGATAAAAACTTGATGTCAGAAGAAGCAGCAGGCTCAAAAGGAGGCAAGGTTAGTTTTTCCAAAACATAGTTGAGATCCCAAGCAGGAATAGGAAGAGATCTAGGAGGTCTTAAGTTATTAGCTCCTCTGAGAAACTGTTGCATGAGCTGGTGGGAAAAGATGGGAGGGTCTGTATTATAATGAGCAGAAATAGCAGAGGCATGTATCTTAATGGAAGAGAAAGAGAGACCCTTATGTAAGAGATCTGTCAAGTAAAGTAAAATTAAAGTAATGTTGGGAAGAAGAGGATCAGAATCCTGAGCCTGCATCCAGGAACAAAATCTTTTCCATTTTCCTGCATAAGATTTTCTAGTGCTAGGACGTCTGGCTTCTAAAATGACATCCATAACCTGCTTGGGCAGTAAAGAAGAAATCAAAGGCCCTGGATTAACCAGGCCGCCAGGCTGAGAGTTCTGACATGAGAGTGTAGAACCTGACCCTGATGTTGGGACAGAAGGTTCGGAGACTGAGGTAAAACCCAAGGGGGCTCCAGGCATAGGTTTTTTAGAGTTGGATACCAAAACTGCCGAGGCCAATTTAGAGCCAGCAAGATGATCATCTTGGGCTTGTCCTGTTTTATCTTCAATAAAACCCGTGGAAGAAGAAGAAGAGGTGGAAAAGCATATCCCGAGAGGTTCCTCCAACTGAATGACAGGGCGTCCACTGTCCAAGCTCCTGTGTGGAAAATCCTGGTGCAAAAAGTCTGTAGCTGATGATTGAGATGGGATGCAAAGAGGTCTATGTGAGGACATCCCCAGACTGCTGTTATCATCCTGAATATTTTGGTGTCCAGCATCCACTCATGTGGATCCGAAAGATGTCTGCTCAGACTGTCTGCCAGGAAGTTTTGTTTCCCTGGTAGAAACTGAGCTTGAAGATCCAGATTGCAAAATAGAGCTGTGTCCCATAGATCCATGGCTAGTCTGCAAAGGGGGTAGGAATGAGATCCCCCTTGCTTGTTTATGTACCGCATAACTGTGGTGTTGTCTGTCCATATTAACAGTTGTCCTGGTTGTATAAGATTCCTGAAGGCCAATAGAGCTTTCTGAACGGCTAACATTTCCTTTAAATTGATATGCAGGTGCTTCTGATCCTTTGTCCAAAGGCCCTGCAAACAATTGCCCTGAAAATGGGCTCCCCAAGCATAATCCGAGGCATACATGGTTAGAATCTGAGAGGCAGGAGGCAGACGGAAGGGCTTCCCTTTGTTTAGAGCACATGCCCTGGACCACCAAAGAAATTCCTTTTGAAGGCAAGGAAGAACAGAGATCAGTATGTCTAAACTTTGGCAATGCTGAGACCATACACTTTTTAGGTACCACTGTATTTTCCTCATGTGTAGTCTTGCATATGGTACGAGAAGAATGCAGGAGGCCATGTAACCCAAAGCCTGCAGGAATTTCCTTGCAGATAGATGAGTTAAAGTTGATAAGGTTCTGAAAGTTGAAGCCAGCTGTAACTGTTTTTCGGATGTCAGAAATGCCATCTGGGTTGTGGAGTTTAGAAGTGCACCCAGAAAAGTTATCTGTTGTGATGGTGTCAAATTTGACTTTTTTATGTTTACAGAGAATCCCAGGAACTTGAGGAGGTTCTGTACAAATTCTAGATGCTGGAGTAAGACATCCTTGCTGTCTGCCTGAATTAGACAATCGTCCAGATAAGGGTAAATTTGAATTCCCTTGAGTCTGCAGTAAGCTACTACTGGAGCCAGACATTTGGTGAAGACCCTGGGCGCAGTAGATAATCCAAAGGGCAGTGCAGAGAATTGAAAGTGCCTCGATCCGGCTTTAAACCTGAGGTATTTTCTGCGATCCTGCCTGATGGGAATGTGTAAATATGCCTCCTTTAAATCCAAAGTCACCATCCATGCATTTTTGGACAGCATTGGAAGTAGCTGCTGTAGAGTAAGCATCTTGAATTTTGGAATCTCTAGAAAGGTGTTCAAGACCGACAGATCCAGAATGGGACTCCATGAGTTTTGCTTCCTTGGAACTAGAAAGAGCCTTGAATAAAACCCTTTTCCCATCTCTGAAAGAGGAACCAGTTCTATGGCATTCATAGCCAAAAGAGCTTCCACCTGGTTTAAGGCCTCCGTCCATTGATGTTTTGGAAGGTCTGGCCATCCGCTTGGCCTTGGCAAGGTATGAAAATGGAATTTGTAACCTCTTAAAACTACATCCAAAACCCATTTGTCTTTGGTTATTTGAGTCCAATTTTGATAAAAAAGAGAGAGTTTTCCTCCGAGAGGGGCTTCCAGGCAAGAAGTTCCTGTAGCCCCACAGAGGGAGTCATTGAGTTTGTTTCCTTTGAGATTGTGACCTGTCCTCTCCTCCCCTAGGGGTGGAAGCAGTCCACTGTCTTGGTCTATAAGCAGCTTGTGATTGAGGCCTCCCTCTGGAACGTCTGTATCTACCCCTCTGAGGCCTGTCTGAAGTGGGAAAGGACCAATATTTTGAAGGCCAATTCCTGCTAAATCTAGGAGGCTGTACTTGTAAGAAATCTTTAACTGTTTGCATGGATTTCGCCTTATCCTCCATCTTTTTAATCACCTCTTCAGCTTTCGATCCAAACAAAACATTATGCTGAACAGGAGCATCCAATAATTTTGCCTTTACCTCAGGTAAATTTTGTTCCTTTAGCCATGCATGCCTCCTAATGACTGTGCCAGAGGCCGCAGCCTTACAAGAAGCCTCCAAGGCATCAAATCCACAGTGTAAACCATGCTTCCCAACCTGTTCAGTGGCATGCAATAAGTCATGTAATTCCTTATCATCTGCACAGGCAGAAATGGAAGTAAGCTTTTGTTTTAAGACAGACAATAGAAATTGCTGGTATTTTAGCATATGAAACTGACAGTTTAAAGCCCTAATGGACAAAGTAGCAGAAGTGTACACCTTTTTGCCCCATCTTTCTAAGGATCGAGAATCCTTTTCAGTAGGAATGGGATTTTTAGCAGAAGCGGCCTTAACTCCCTTAGGACCCTGAGAAATGGTTTCAGGGTCAGCAGAAGGGTTCTTGTATAAAAACTGATGGGAATCAGGAACCCTGTGATATCTATCAGGCTTAACAGGAGCAGGAGGAAAAGAGTCAGGGGTTAAGTTAGCCTCCGAAAAGGCATCATCCACAATATCCAAAACAGGAGGAATAGCCAGGGGTCTATGTTGGGGAAAAAGAAGAAATTCCCTCAGTCTTTTCTTGGATTCCGAATACTCCTGTCCTTCCCAGTGGAAATGTTCCCTCATTTCATGCAAAGTTTCCCCAAAAGAGAAATCCTCAGGGGGAGAAGCTGAAGGAATGGATTCTTCAGCATCAGAATCCTCATAAGGAGGGAAAGAATATTCCTGATTGGAAGAAGAAACTGAGGAAACAGAAGCCTGATCAGAGGAATCATAAGAAACATCCTGCCTTGGCCTTTTGTCTGGAGGGGGATGAGAACCCCTAATCATAGTAAGTAAATCCTCCTCCATCTTGAGTAACTGTTTCTGTGACTTGG
This sequence comes from Protopterus annectens, assembly GCF_019279795.1. Taxonomy (NCBI): domain Eukaryota; kingdom Metazoa; phylum Chordata; order Ceratodontiformes; family Protopteridae; genus Protopterus; species Protopterus annectens. The sequence goes on along the minus strand of NC_056727.1, from coordinate 286,399,449 downwards.
GAGCCGGTTCAGAAGAGGCCTGTGTAGAAGTCTTTGATTTTGAAGGAGTCTTTGCCTTTGTCTTTGGCTTTGCCTTTATTAGTAGCTGAGTAGGCCTGAAAACCCCTTCGGAAGCCGGTACCTGCATAGCGGCTCCGGACCCATCCGAAGGAGCATTGTCTGAATGTCCTGCAACAAAAATATTTAAAGGCCTGGTTGGCTCCTCATGAGAGTCCGTCTTGGCCATCAGTTCTGAAATGGCCAACGACAGGGGCTGCAAAAGCGCCTCACTGACGACGGCCGAACCTGAAGCTGGCTCCGCTTGTGTGCTATCATCAGATTTGGACCTCGGAGGCCTGTCTTTATCCCTGCGACGTTTGTGAACTCCGGTAGCCGGGACCGTATCCGACGACATTTTGTAGTTAAAGCGCCTACCGAAGTAATGAAAAGCAAAATCATACCTTCGCTTAATTGTACGTTGATTGAATCTAGCACAAAACCGACAACTAGCTACGTCGTGGTCAGGGCCCAAGCAAGGAATACAGTAAGAATGAAAATCCTTATGAGGTATTTGCTTCCCACATGAAATACAATTATTAACTTTTTCTGACATTGGAGTGGAGCAAGAAAAAAGTTTCCCCAACGGGGTACTTAGCTTTGAGTGGAGAAGAAAGTCTTCGGACTGAAGTTTAACAGTAAAATTCGTCAGGAGTCAGCCGACCGGCAATTGCGAACTGCTATCACCGCACGGCAAGAAAGACTGGAGAAGATGGCGTCGGCTGTCAGCTTTGTGTTCCTAGCGCTCTGACATCAGGGAGCATGGTTGAACAGCCGATGCCGGACCCAGACTTTGGGATTCTGGCCGACCTAGGGCTGCCTGCCGGCAGGGCAGAACCCTACAGTCATGACTGCAACAGTGAAACACGATGAACATATTAGTGATTTCTCAAAATGGTAATTGAAGAGACTTCCACATCTTAGCTATACTGCAGTAATATAGAGCAGGTCCATGACAACTGCAAGACCGAGAGAGTAACACAGGATAGAAATTTATCAGCAGATCTTAATTCACTGATGAGTTGGTACCAATACATAAGGGGTGTTAAAAAGGGATATGATTAATTAATTAGTTCTTCTAAATGACCATCTCAAGTGGTAGTCATAAACAATAATACATACTAAACCACTGATCTGACATCTACCTTTATAAATGCTGCATACAGAGAAAATGCAATAATACAGAAATGTTGGACATGTCTCTTGATGCAACAAAGCCTTTTTTCATGCAGCTGTACTATTAAAGGCAATACTCTGAAAAAGCATCATGCAGGCTCAGAACAACTCCATTTTACACCTACTGAACTTGGAACTCTTAAGGTAAAAACTAGGCTGTGATCAGTAAAGAATCCAAGTATAAAGTGTACATTTTGCACTGAGTGCTTAAGTTAGCTTGCAAGTAAAGAATAACAGAACTTGAGCTGAGCTATAACATTTTAATATCACCCTTACCTACATTTTACAACATATTTAACTGCTCATTGCAATAAAATACAGCTTAATCATAGTTAAAGCAGGCCGAAGGTGTCATAGGAATGTGTGGTGTTCTACTGCCACCTCCTGGTCAAGCATGATAGGTTGTCAAATCATAGAGGGTGACACTGCTGAGAAGAATGTTGTAGAAAAAGGCTTACATGAGCAAATAATTTTCTCTTCCTCCCAAATAATAGTGACAGGCTGCAGCATTTATGGTGTTAATCTGATATGCATATTTCACTTACTCACATTTTCTAAAAAAAAAAAAAAAAGAATAGAGATTTACAGGAGAATGCACGTATTGTCTTTTCACTGTGCTAAGGAGTGATTTCTTCAGAATAAGAAAGTACTGTAACGTGTTGGCGAGGTGTGTAGGTGGGTATTATTAGTTATATATGTGGGTTTAAGTATGTGTCTGCCCAGGTGTAAATATGAGCTGCTGAATTTAATAGAAACTTTTTATATAATTAAACCTTAAGGTTCAACACCTCCATGTTCATCAAATCTTTCATAGACCAACCTCAGCAACACTTTGATATTTGTGAAAACTACTAATGCCCCAAGAATATATTTTCAGTTCTTATACATGGTCATATAATAAAACATACGTCTAACTGCTTCATACACGTATGGAAAAGTCATCTTCATGCTTATATGCTTTTCTGATGTATGCCCTTTTCCTCATTCCTTTAGTCTGCAACATTTTTGGGTCCAAAGGGTGTGACTGGTCAGCCCCTTGTTCTTGTCAAAAAATGATCTCTTGCTTTCAGCCATTTCAGGCCTCTTCTAAGTCAGTTGTTCTAGGATTCTTTTACTCTGTGTCATGACAACACGCAGCCACTTTCTATTCCATTGTGTATTAGCTGGAGCCCATCGGTTACTCTTTTTAACAACTTAGGGCTGAGATAGTGCATTATATCAAATAAGTATGTGTTGATGTCTGCCCACCTGTATACTCATACTTCATTTACATAGGCTAGTGCCAACCCTGTCTCACGCTGAAAGCTGACTGCAGTATTTATTTTATTTCTATGTATATCTGTACCTAAGATCATTGTAAAACATAGATCACCAGCAATGCATGTGGACATTCAACCACAATATCATCTTATCAATCAAGAGAAGTTCATAAAAATGAAAACAGAAATTGTCTTGAACCCATGCTGCATTTGGTAGTGAGTCTCATGGTAGTGAGACCAGCTATGTTATATGGGTTGGAGACGGTGGCACTCATGAAAAGACAGTAGTCAGAGCTGGAGGTGGCAGAGTTAAAGATGTTAAGATTTGCACTGGGTGCGATATGAGGATGGACAGGATTAGAAATGAGTATATTAGAGGGTCAGTTCAGGTAGGACGCTTTGGAGACAAAGCCAAAGATATGAGATTGCATTGGTTTGGACATGTGCTGAGGAGGGATGCTGGGTATATTGGGTGAAGGATGCTAAGGATGGAGCTGCCAGGTAAGAGGAAAAGAGGGAGGTCTAAAATAAGGTTTTTGGATGTAGTGAGAGAGGACATGCAGGTGGTTGGTGTGACAGAACAAGATGCAGAGGACAGGAAGAAATAGAAACAGATGATCAGCTGTGGCGACCCCTAACTGGAGCAGCCGAAAGAAAAAGAAGATTTTCATGTTCAGAAGCACCTCTTTGTTATTAATTGACTAAGTTTTGCTTAAATGACAACTTTTTATTTATTTTGTCTGATTTTAATTGTCGGTATTATTTGCGGAAAAGAGGCAGAGCACTGGGAGCAGAATTTGCTCCCAGTTACACAAATCTTTTTGGGGGCATGTAAAACAGCAGTTATTTTACTGTGATAGTTATTTTTTACATGCAGTTGTGTTTTATAAATACTACATAGATGACCGGCTTTTTTTCAAAGGACCTTTGAAAAGACTTTGATGAATTTTTTTGATAGAATTGATTAGAATAACTTTGGTATTTCCTTTACTTATACAAGTAGCTATCATAAGATTAAATATTTGGATGCATGTTTATACAATACCTGTGATACTTTGTATTGAACTTTGTCCAGAAAATCTACAACTGTTAATATTTTTTCTGTTAGTCACAAGTGCATATCATAGACATCTTATGCAGTGCGGGATTTGCACTTGAATATTTCTAATATTTTATTATGGAATGAAGAATGGATTATTTTACTTGTAATACTATGTATGTTAATAGCATAAATAAAGAATTAAATTGCAAATACTTATTATGAAATTGAATGTACGTACATGTTAGAATTCTCTATCCCTTCATCCCCCCCCCTTTTTTCTTTTGGTGGATAGTGGACTTAGTATTGTTATAAACTGAATGTTCTGTAGTTACTGTGATTTAACCAAGAAGGCAGTCGATTGAGCCACTATTTATTTTAAGTTTATAAAATAAAGTTGAGTTTTGCTTCTTATTTGGCAGCAGCGTTTGTTCTATGAAACAGTAGTGCAATGCTTTAGAGTCTGATATATGGTATTATGCATCATTGTAGCTCAAGTCTGGATTTTTACTGCAGCTCTTGCAGACATATTCTTGTGCTTACCAGACAAAATTATTAATTACTTATCATTAACCAAAATGAATTTTCTACCCTGTAAGTACTGAAATTAATTACTCAAAAAAATAAAGTAAGCAGGATCAATGTTTACTGTTAACTTTTCCTTTCTATTTGGTAGATTAACTACATGAGATTGTATAACTAAAAGCAAAACATGGCAAACACAACAGTAAAGAAAATTAACTGCTCAAAATGTTTCAAACAATCAGTGCAATCCAATACAATAGTAATACAATAAAAGGAACATGCTTTACATCACAGACCATATATTCATTACAAACTCACCTCTTTGTGATCATCAATGTATAACCCAGAAAAAAAGACAAATGGCTCCACATAAAACAAAGATCTAATCTACTTTTAGGGTCTCAACTCTACAAACTATTCCAGTACCACACATTTACTCCAGCTGCAGCTAGACTTCACAAAAAAAAAAAAAACTCTTATACAAATTGAGACACTACTTTCAAGCCACGCCAACTCTCATTACCTCACACACACACACACACACACACACACACACACACACACACACACACACACACACACACACACACTCTGTCCAGAGGATCGCAGTAAATAATAAACAGTATCATGGTAAGTAATTTTGTTTCCTTATAATCCTTGAGGACAGGAGCATAATAAGATTACTGTGGCAAGTATGCATACTTGTTACACTATGCAGTTAAGACAAGCAGTATATTAAAAATGGACAGAGTAGGCAACAATACTAAAAAACAAAAAATAAGTGGTCATCAACATATAAAGTCTGGACCAGGAATATTAAGAGTTTTCCAGATATTAGGGAAATTTAGTGACTCTTAAGAATTTCTATGAATGTTTCCATGATGCTGTGGTGATCCTGATGAACAAATACCAAAGTCTCAAGCTGATTTCTTCTCCTCTCATCCATTGCTCAGTAATGATTGACTGAGGCTGGTTTAATACATAGGTGACAATTTATTCTGATGAATGGGACTCAAATGAGGCACCTACAAAAAATGATAAAATTTACATTTTTTTCATTGATAGTAATACAGTGACGACATTTTTTGTACAAAAACTTCATATATTTTAAATAAAACAAAACCAGATGATATTTAATAAGTTAGCAATATAAATTTTTCTACACATAGAACAATCTGATGAAAATAATTTACTCATAGCTGCTAATTTTAGGGAAGTCAAGCAGGTAACAACATAAATCCATGTATGAATCTGGAATATGGTAAACACTTATGTACATTATCCCAAAAGAGGGATCAATCTGGATTGATATTGCTTTTGTTATATTATGAGGACCAGTGCTGAGAAATATATGATTCTGAGTAGTATGCTGAATTTTGAATTAAATGCGAGAAAGAATAATGATTGTTTTGGAATAATTCAGCTGAGAAAAGAATTATTCTCTTTTTTATGATTTTTATGATTACATTTAAATACCCAAGAGTAATAGTGCCAAATGTCAACTTTTATTTTAGTACAAAAGGAGTAGTTTATGTAGCTATTTGTCTTTCTTGCCCCATATTTTACATGGGTAAGACAGAACAAGTATTTACGAAGAGAGTATACCAGTATCTCTATGCTATTTAAACACGAGACCCCACCAATGTTTTGAGTAAACATTAATAAATGTAATAAATACAAGACATTTTATTCTTTACTGTAGAAAAAGTGGCTCAAACAATAGAGGTAGGGACTGGGAAAGTTATCTTGAATATAAGAAACTTTGGTGGCAGCTTCTGCTGAATGCAATGCAAGCTTACGGTGTTAATGACAATTTATTGTTGAATAGTGTACTAGCTCTTAGAGCAGATAAAGTGTAACATAAATTTATGCTGGAGTTTTTTTTTATTATTAGTTTTTTTACATAATGAATTTCTTTAACATATGTTGATTAACAAAACAAATTTTATAGATATCGATATGGTGAAATTAACTATTATTTTTTAGTTTAGTGGATAAGATTTTTTGTTGGTTGGAATTTATTTAAATGCGTTATTTAAGGATACATAATGTATGACTGATTATTCTAATGCAGTTCTGTTTTTACTTAGGAACAAAAGTGTTTCATTTTTTTTAATAAACAGTTTTCAGTGCCATGATTTCCAAGTCATTGTTTACATTGCTTTATTTTTCTGTTTTTAAACCGTACCATTTTGTGGACTGTTCCTCATTTTTACCTTACACCAGAAACTTCTGCCTTTTAAATAAACCTTCTATTCTTTTTTTATTTTCTTGATATAATTATTTTTCTTTATCTAAACACTCCCTGTTATTATTTGTCATCAATAACCACAATTTTCTTTTTCTTTTAACAATATTTCTTCTTTTTTCCATCATTTATTTTTCTACTCTTATTGTCATCCATCGTTCTACCCAATTTGCATGCATAAATATAGTAGTGCAATGATATTTCAATAATTTGTTTATTGCTTCTTTACTTTCTTCTTTAACTTCCTCATTATTACATTTTTAGTCCCTTTAATACTTTCTATGTATTGGCTTTATTTACCAAAAATTAGTCCACACTGCCCTATGGTCTGAAAAAAACATGCCTACAATTCTACCTTCCTTTTCCGCTAACCCTTTTGAACACAAAATGTAATCTATCTCTGTTTTCAGTTCATCTCTGTTATATGCATATTCTCTTTTTTCCTTCATTTAATCCCCCACACTTTATTTCATTCACTTTCTTAATATCTTTATGAAATTTTCCCACTTCTTTTCCTACATTGCAGTTAAAATCCTCCATTAAAATAATATTCATGTTAACTGCAACATACGTTTTTAACACATCAAACAGTTCTTTTTTCTTTACTATCTGTAAATGCATATATCACAATGATTCTAAATAATCTCACATTTATATCAATCACATATATTCTCCCTAGTTTAACAATTATATGCTCCAAAATTATTATATTCTCATTCTTAAACATTACAGTAATTCCCCACACAGCTCTTGTTATTTAAATTCCATTCTATCTTTTCCATTCCATAACATTTCTAATTTCTTTCTTTTTCTGTATTTACAAACCTTGTATCAATTAATGCAATTAAATCAGTTTTAATAATCTCATACAATTTGTACATCATTAATATTCTCACATCATTAATAATATTGCTCATATTTATAGTGACTACATTGCACTCAGCAATTTACTTTCTTTCTTTCTTTCACATTTATTCCTTAAATTTCCTTCATATTCTTTACTCTTTTGCCAGTGGATTTGTTTTTACTTTTTAATGCCTTTCAACGTATGTCATCTTCATCACTTACTTTAGGACATTCTGCTACTCCTTTTTCTTTATTTTTTCTTTTAAGTTCACTAAGCTTTCATTTCCACACACAAAGTGAGGGCCAAAATAAACTCCCTAATCTTCTGGGCCAAAAGATCTCTCCTTTTCTATTTCAACCAGCTAGAACAGTCATTGTCAAAAGAGTTGTCCTTCCTCAACTTGCCTATGGCCTCCCAATTTTTGCTTCTACCTCATAGAAAAGCATTGCCACATGCCAGACTAGCTCTAACAGCATTTGTCAATTCATTACAAACTCACCTCTTTGTGATCATCAATGTATAACCCAGAAAAAAAGACAAATGGCTCCACATAAAACAAAGATCTAATCTACTTTTTGGGTCTCAACTCTACAAACTATTCCAGTACCACACATTTACTCCAGCTGCAGCTAGACTTCACAAAAAAAACTCTTATACAAATTGAGACACTACTTTCAAGCCACGCCAACTCTCATTACCTCTAGAATCAAACTCCACAGCATTGCACATGCTTTCGCCTTTTAGGCACATACTCATTGGTAAGCTGTCCTCATCAACATTAAGGAAATCACATTTATTCCAAATTCAGAATACAACTCAAAAAGTACTTCTTCGTACAAGCCAAATGTTCCTGCTTCAACACAAGACATATCACCTAACCTTTCCGAGTCTCTTGTCCTCTTCTCAAGATTGACTGAAGATTGCCTCACATTAGAAAATACTGTATGTATTGTACATTACACTATGTTTGACTGTACGTTGAACTCACTGAAATGTATATACATAGTTTTTCTTATGTAATTAGACTGAAATGCTGTTATTGCTTACATTTATGTATTTTTCATTTGTGAAATGTGTTGTATTTCACCTGTACCGAGTCTGAAATTGGTCTATATTGATCAGTGCACTACCCCGGCAAACAAATATAAATAAATAAGCAAATACATTTTACCTTTACTTTTTCATTTCTGTTTAATATCCTTTCGTCTTCTGATTCTTCTGATTATTCTGATACAATGCCCTCATGATTACTTTTCTGTTCTTCATTTCCTTGCACATTTAAATCCATTCATAAATGCCCAACCTGATTAAATTTATAACATTTTAAATCATTTCTTTTTGCATCATGAAGCATTCCTCCATGCATAAACATTTTCTTTTATCATATTTATCTATAAAATGGCCTTTTCCACAAAAGAAACATGTCTTGTGTTGTCCCCAATATTTCACAACACCTCTATTACAACTCTACATTTTTAATGCTTGGAATGTGCACAATTTTTTATTTGCAACTTTTAGACCTGCGATAGTGGTGCTGCGGTAGCATCGTCACCTCACAGCAAGATGTTGTCCCATTCGATTCTCAGCTGGAGCGTCTTCTGTGTGGAGGCATACGTGAATGGGTGTGCCTTCGTTGAAGGTTGTGCATCAGGGCTGATAACTCGGCATGTAAAAATACACTACCAAACATTAGCGGACCGGAGTTCCGCTGTGGCGACCCCTAACTGGTATAAGCCGAAAGACACAACAACAACAACAATATCACAGTACATTCCCATCCCCAAGTCCATAAGCCTTTATTGTCATACACTTTCACAGTGCCCATAATATTATTACATTGTCATTCTAAATGTTTATTCAACATCATTTTATCAATGTCCATGTGAAATTGCAAATTACATTTCTTTTTAGTCTCTCTGCTGAATACTTTAATAACATATAAATTCTAAGGGCTTCATTCTCCTTTTTCACATTCATACAGAAACTTTTCCGTACCCTCTCCAGTCTCAAAAATAATTTCACAAAAATTTCTCTATTTATTTGTTATAATTAAAGCCCTTACCGGTGGAACCATAATGTTGTCCCAGATGTCATACCTATTTAGTTCTTTTTCCAGTTTGCCTTGTAGTCTAATAATATATTTCCTTCTTGATGTATTATCTCCACTGCCGTCTTCCTTCTTTTTAGATCCTTTTGCTACTGTATCTGTATATTACTTTCTTTCTTTATGCTTCTCTACATTGTACTTCTTCTCTAATATTGGCTTTGCCTCCTCCTTTTGAAAAATTTCCACTATTTTCCCTATGATGCTTCTCCACCATTTTCTGGCTCACTTTGCAAAATCATATCCATAAGTAAATCATCTCTCAACCCTTCTGATTGGAGGGTTGTAACAAAATAATCTTCTTGGCCTAATTTCTCTGACTTTGTCTCACCAAACAGTTCCTTTTGGAACAAACTCTCTGAATCTACCATAGTGCCATTACCTGGCACAAGCTCAGCGCACTGCACTTCCTCTGCCTTCTCTACCATGGCCTTACTCATATATAGTTCATATAGTTCTACCAGCCACCATTGCACCAGGAATGGGACATGAACATTTACTTGTTAGCTATATGAGCTATAAGTAGGGTTGTTTTACTTGATATATACATTATATATTTAGTTTTTTTCATATTCACATTATTTACATCTGACAGGGTGCCTAGAGAGGAGTTGTGGTATTGTATGAGGAAGTCAGGAGTGTCAGAGAAGTATGTAAGACTAGTACAGGATATGTACGAGGGTAGTGTGACAGTGGTGAGGCCTGCGGTGGGAGTGATGGATGCATTTCAGGTGGAGGTGGGGTTACATCAAGGATCAGCTCTGAGCCCTTTCTTATTTGCAATGGTGATGGACAGGTTGACAGACGAGATCAGACAGGAGTCCCCATGGACTGATGTTTGCAGATGACATTGTGATCTGTAGTGAGAGTAGGGAACAGGTGGAGGAGACCCTGGAGAGATGGAGATATGCTCTAGAGAGAAGAGGAATGAAGGTCAGCAGGAGTAAGACAGAATATATGTGTGTGAATGAGAGGGAGGATAGAGGAATGGTGAGGATGCAAGGACCAGAGTTCCGCTGTGGCGACCCCTAATCGGGAAAAGCCGAAAGACACAAGTTCATTTTCATAATTAATAGGAACCATATTGATGTTAGCAACATAAGCAATTGTTCCTATTACCATGGTGTTCAACAAGTGTGCTTTTTCTATATGAAAATCTATATGATTTCCAAAAAAATAGTCCTATCCTTTACTTCTTTAAGTATATTATCCCATTGTTGTTTATGTATTCATTCTTTTCAAATATTATTCCTAATATAGCTATACATTTTTCATTGAACTCAATAGCTCCTATCATACCTTCAAAACCAAATACTTTACTTTTCTCTTAATTTATACTTAAACCATTTTTTAATTTATACTTAAATTTTCATTTACTTATTCCATCCATACTTTATTTTTAACAACTAGTACAATATCATACTCATAATTATACATTATTGTCAGTTGTACTTTCTTCATCATTTTGTATCCACAGCTACTTGACATTTTATTAATTTCCTTCACTATTACATTCATAACTAATGAAAAATTACACTACTAGCTGGGCAGCCCTGCTTTATTCCACATTCTATCTTTATTTCTTCCCCAATTCAGCCATTTACATTTAATTTCACAGTTACTTTCATAAACTCATTTTTATTACTTGTAATATTTTTGCTTATATTATATGCCTGCAAAATTCCCCATAATGATTTATATTGAATATTATCATAGGATTTACTTATATCCCCTATCATAACTTTCGCTTCTACATTTATATTTAGGATATCATCAATTATTTCTCTTTATTATCTATTGACTTCCCTTTTCTTTTCTTCCAAATACATTTTGGTCATTTATTCTATCCATTTTTTGTAACCTTTTTGTTATTATTCTCATGAACATTTTATAATCCATATTATTCACTGTTGTAGGTTTTCAATTTTATATCTCCTCTTTATTTCCTTTTTTAAATATAAAATGTATAACTCCTGTACATATCTCTTTTTCTTTAATTCCAGTTTCTAACCATTCACTCATAACTTCTATAAAAATGATTTTTTTGCCACTGCTTCATTTCTTTCTACATACCATATTCAGTCCTGTTGCAGAGTTCATGTTAATATCTTTTAGAATTTCATTCAATTCTTTCATAGTTATTTTTTTGTTCCAAATACTCATTAGCATTGTTATTTAATTTTCACCTTTATATAGAAATGCGGTGGTGGTACTGCGGTAGCATTGTCGCCTCACAGTAAGATGTTGACCTGTTCAATTCTCAGCTAAACCGTCTTCTGTGTGGAGACATGCATGAATGGGTGTACCTTCGTTGAAGGTTGTGCAACAGGGCTGGCAACTCAGTATGTAAAAATCCACTGCCAATCATTAGCGGACCGGAGTTCCACTGTGGCGACCCCTAACCAGGAAAAGCCAAAAGACACAACAACATAAATTTGTTATATGTTTTCTTCTCTGTTAACAAATAATTCCAATACATATTCTTTAATTATTTCATATATTCCTTCTTGCTGTCTTATTTGCTTACCTTCCTTATTCTTTAATTCTCTTATTATGTTTCCTTCTTTTATTATTTTACTCAAATATGGTGCTACCTCTTCTTTCTTTCCTTGCAAACAATATTTTTTGTTTATATAACAAGTTTTTAATTTTAATTTGATTCATTTTATATATTTCTCTTTCTTTTTCATAAAAGGAATTTTTCCTTCTCTAATAAGTCTCTGAATGTTTCTTGACTTAATATCTTATATCTATCTTTTTCTATTCTTCTTTTTTTCCCTATACATTCTAAAAACACTTTTTTATATTCCTCTTTAAAATTAAGCCGCCAAACAGTCCAATTCTCATAAAACTCTCTAAAATTGGTATGATTTTTTCCATAATTCCATAAGTTTTTTTCTCTTCTAAATCTAATTCCTTTTCATTAATTCTCTTTATTTCTTTTCCCGTTCTTACATATTCTTCATTTTCCTGTACTTTAACCTGTATACCCACATGATCTGAAAATCCAGCATACTTAATTCCTTTCTTTAACATTTAAACTATCAGACATTAAAAAAGAATCAATTTCTCTCCTAATTTCATTCCTTTTGTAGGTCCAATGGTTATTCTCCCATACACTTAACTTTCCACTTCTCATAATTTCTTTAACCATTTTAACATCGCAATTAATCTTACTTTTTCTTAAATTACAATTAAAATCACCCACCACTATAATGTTTACATTTACACAAACACACTCAAGAATATTTTTAAACATCATTTCTCTCTCTCTTTTTTGTTACATTTGCATATAAAGCTGTAATTTTATTCACATATTTTTCCATATCAAGTCTATTACTGTAGTTCGTCCTAGTTCCACTATGGTTACAGCTAATATTTTAATGCTTTCTTGAAATAATATACATATGCCTAAGCACATTTCTTTCCCTATGTTCCAAAGTACCCATCATTCCAAAGTTTTTCAGTTTGTGTTCTTTCTTCCTCTGTTAATAATCTGATATCTTCTAAAACAATAATATGTGCATCTATTGCAGCACACCATTGTTTCATACTGTTCATATTTAAAGCTAATATTTTCAGCTTTTAAGAACAGGCAGTATAATAAATTTAAATTTTCTTTTCCTTTCTTTAACTCTTGTTTCCTATCACATTATTTTTATTTCTTGTTGTATACCAGTCAGCGTCTTCCTCACTTGTCTCCCCTGTTTCTTTTTCCTTGTAACTTCATGTACAACCTCTTTATTATTCACATCTTTTTGTACATTTTCTTGTATAACACATTCTTCTATCTCTTTCTCCTGTATAACTTCATTTTTTTTATTTTCTTGCACATTCATTTCACATTCTAGCCATGAATGGCCAATGCACTGGCCAAGTTTCCCCTAGTAGTAAAAATATCACCTTGGCCTACCTCAAAAAGAGGCCACTATCCTAGTGAGATTAACCAGTAAATAAAGCGATAAATAAAATAAACTGCAAAAAAATACATAAATAAAAATAAATTGCTTTATATTGAAGTTGAAAAATTATGGCACGACTTAATTTATTTAGATAATAGCAGTTTCTTAGGTCTTTATCTAGAGAATATATTTGCTTTCCAAACGAAGAAAAATGTAGCTTTGCTGATAAGAATGCTTCTTATTGCTGACCTAAAATCAAAAACAATGTCATTAGCATTCGCATCAAAGTGTGTCTGAATCGGCAATGTTATCTGCTCTACATTAGCTTGTTCTTTAAGTAAAGGAGTGTTTAGTCTCTAATTACATTTAAATGACTTCTGTGAACTAAAGTTATTTGTAAATGAATTATAAATGGTTGAAGAAGGCACAGGGTTTTGAATGATATTTTATAAACAGGTAAATGTCTCTCCTTGATCTTGGTGTATGCAAAGCTGAAAAGAATGTAAAATCCTGTCTTTGAGGAAACAATGTATGAGATGGGTCAAAGAAGTCAAAAGCATTAGTAGAATCTCCATGACATAGGTCTCAACCTCTTAAGAGGTCAATGTGGGACACAGACCCTGGAAATGTGGGACAAACAGGCAAAAATGTGGAACACCCTGTTTTCGCACTGCGTGAATGAAAACACACCATTTCCATGGTGCCTGGTTGAAGTGGTCTTTTAACCAAAAGCAGTAAGGTGAAATATATATCAACCAAGAATTAACACTGAACACTTGTAAAATTCTTTTGTAAAAAACACAGCTTATAAAGGAAGTAAAAACTGTATTGTATAATAAGCAAAAACACCACCATAACAAGTATTAAACTGCACTACCTGTATACAACAATCAAATTCAGTGTTAACATTACACACTATGAAACTGAAATTAACAGCAACACAGCATCAAAGCTAACTGCCCATTAATACTTCCTACAACATTTACATGACTCTAAGAATTATGTTTTGCAAATTACAAACTGGTACATATATTTCACACTACAAATGATCCCACCACTGCACGTTTGCATTAAGTGCATGGACAAATTAAATAGTATAGCATGTGTACTTACACTTTAGATGCAAACTCCTTATTGAATGCTGCTGCCACTTTCTTAGCAGCATCTAACATATGTTTTCGCTGTTTAACATTATAGCAGTTCAGTCCTTCATTCATTTTAATTGCAAACAAAGAGTTCAAAGTATTTACACTGAGTGACTGATGCAATACAGTCTTTACTTTCTGTACCGGCCTGAAGGCTCTTTCAACTTCTGCATTCAAAAGAGGCAAGCAAAATCATCATCTAATTCTTGAAAAGTGTCATAGGTTTATAAGAGAATACTAGGCTAACATCTCGAGAGCCTTTACAAGTCTAACCACTATAAGCCGATTTTACCCAGTTTATGGTCCCTGGGCAGGAGGATGGCATGGGTTTATGATTTTACCCAGTATATGGCCCCCAGGGGCAGGAAGATGGCATGGGTTTGTATTTATGCCTTGAGCATTTTACAGATTTTACAGATTGATCCTATCCATAAGGGATATAGGTGCTATCCCAGATGTTAATTTGCAATTCCTCATCCATCCATCCTGACTGGTCTTAAAGAGGGCCAGGGGAGGACTCTGCTTAACATGAATAGTAAGCCTATTCTAAAGAAGGGGCAATCTCTGAGACACATATCTGTCTCTCCTGCATGTTATGTATAATTCACTGACTAAATTTAGATCAACAGAATGAGTGACCATCATACATTTTGTCTTGAGAATATGTGGCAACTCCATCAAGGATGGATTTGTGAGTGCCTTCTAGGTCAAGAATAGGTCAACTCTTAATAGTTGATAGGAAACAGAGTAAAGTGAAATGGCTTTCATTATTTCTGCATAAAACATGTTGTTAACATCCTGTATGTTCTTAGTGAGGAACCTCTGAGGTCACTCCTGCTGTTGTAAGTGCCTTGCCAAGTACATTCCAAATGTTGCAGTGTACTCAATTATTGCTCAAATGAGGGCTGTGTACAATGGGACTATAATCTCTCTGGATCTGGATGCTATACCTTTACTTATAAATTGTGCCACATAGGAGGACTTCCTCACCACTGTGAAGATATGACAGTCAAAGTTCAGGCTACTATCTATCTGTGTACCTAAATCCCTCACCTCCTAGTCTACTTTTACAGGTGTGTTGTTAATATTGTAGTTAGCAGGGATATTTAATTTCCCAAAGGGTACAATAATGCATTTCTTTGCAATTTCATTTAGGCTATGGTTGTGTCACCAATCATTTGCCTGATTTAGACCCTTTTGAAGGATATCTACATCACTGGGAGATTCAGTGGTTGCCCCCAGCTTGCAGTCATCTCCAAGCTTTATCAGCCTTTGACCCTGGCATCTGAGATGTATATTCTGAACCCAGTTTATTTTATTTGTATTTGCTTTATGGGGTAGAGCACTGACCACCATGGACTTTTTTCAGACACAGCCTGGGAGTAGTGGCTGGGTAGTGACTTACTCAGAGTCACACAGTTAAGCAAAGGAGGCTGAGGGAATCAAACCTTGCACCTCTGGACAACAGGAAACATCTATTAACAGCTGCTTAATCCTGTAAGCCAAGTGCCAGACCCATTACCACAAATCTTTTCAGAGGCTGTGCCCAAGTACTTTGATATGCTGGAGTGAGGTCCATCTTCTGGACCAGTCAGTTTCCCAGTGTCCCTAGTCTGATATTGTGTGAATTCATCAATTAATTGTTCAGCCTCAACATTACTGGCACAGGCACTCACATGCTAGGCCACAACACTGAAATATCTGGAAGATATGTCTAATTTCCTTGCAGGATTAATAAGATTTGCATCATCTTTCAATAAATGGTCTTGGATGGAAAACTTATTAAGCATTTTTTGCAGCACCTCAACCTAAAAAACTGTAACGTTTTTTATAAAAGTTAAATTTTGTTACTGTCCCAGCAATATCCTCCTCGTGGTGACTCATGTACTGCTTGATCACCAGGCCAACAAGCAGCTCACAATTGGGAAGACTGTCAGTCAGGATGGAAACATCATTATCTTTAATAAGTCAGATGGCAGATGCAGGTCTCAGGAGTTTGCTAACATATTGCTGCAGTAATTTATGCACAGTGACACGCAGTGTCAATAGTTGATTTTCTGTGCTCTAAAGTTGTACACTGAACTCAAGTAAAGGTCCCAAAGAATACTTCAGAAACATAAAAATCATATGCAGCTCATAACTTTGCAGGATATCAGATATTAAGTTAGTTTTAGCAGACCTTGGCTCTGCAGAAAGAAAATAAGAGTTTAGGGCTGGTCACATGACCGGGATTCTGGTAATAACCTTCCTGAGACTCAGCCATCTAGTAGGTGCATGCCTAACAATCTTTAAAGGATCGGTGTCTGTGAACAAAGCAAATGGTTTCAGTTTCTGTTGGATTTGTGCACTATAATTGATGGTGTAGTTCACATCTGATATTGGTTCTTCCACTGGTGATCATAGCACTTTTACACCAGCCTTACTATAGCGATCTATCAGGTGGCACAGACTCCCCATATTAATAACAGTGGACTTCACCTCTTTCAAATGAGATAGCACAGAATTGTGCTTTCCAATCACTGAGGCAGCATTGTATGAAGAAAAGTGTACAGTGTTGGAGACTGGAATTTCAAATTTGGCCAGTGTGAACATTAAGGCATCAATGAATACTTGCCTCACATACATTGTGGCATACAAAGAAACCAAATTACTTCTTACCAGCATTTTCATCTAGAGAACCGACAAGAATCACCAAAGATTTGTTATCACCCATATCTGTTCCTTGATCCACATGCACACACAAGGGTGACTTCTGACAATTGACAGTAGCTTCATTCTGGTAACGAGGTCACAGAACAACCCCTATAACTGTATCCATGGAGATATAAAGGACTTATAAATGTGGCTATACTGTTGTAAAAACGGTACAGGCAGAACAAACTGCCTCCCCAAGCTTAAAAAAAATCAGGAAATAATCCCATTACATACCCACACTACTGGAAAATTGCTGCTCTGCACTGACTCCTCCTGCATGTCTCTGATCCTTTTGCTGACCACATAAGACTGCAAGATTATGTCCAGATGATAGGCATACTGTAGCTTCCTGAAGGATTGTCATGCCTGTGTTTCCACAATTAAGCTTTCATCTTCTGGTGTTTACTGGCCACTTAACCACCGTTGGAGAATGGAGAGCATGATGTGCTTTATACAGATCACATCTGCTTAAGATTACTATTCAAAATCACTCTCAGTTCCATTCTTCATCTATGGTCAAGATGAAAGCCAGCTAAAGGACAGAACAAACATACTTGTACAACAGTTGTGCAATGAAATGCACCTAGAAGAAAGCTATGTACCTAACGAATGGTACTACTTCTCAGGAATTTATTACTTTACATGAAATACTTAGTGGAGTGCTCGAAATGGAGTATCAAGGTCATTGAATTAAGCAAATAATTTGGCAGAAAAAGACATGCATCAAGAATGTAACAGTATAAAATAAATGCCTGCAAAATTAGTAGCACAGTGCTATCCAGAATCAAAAATTATGTCAAAAAGTATATTACACACAGCAACAAAACATTAACTAGCCAGTGAAGGCAGTCATGTCAGAAACTGTATTACATACAGCAACAAAACATTAACTAGCCAGTGAAGACAGTCATGTTGGAAACTATTACACTTACCCCGGGATTCACAAAGCTGAATTCTCTATGCAGGAGCAGTGTAGGCACTCCTGCACAGAATATGGCCACTGAGCGATCCAGGAACGTGCAGTTTTGACATGCACGAACCTGCCTACACTGTTCCTGCACAGAAAGCCCTGCGGTATGCTTATCAGCTCATTTGCTGGTGAAAACCATGCAAATGAGCTGAATTAGCAATTCAGGAAGTAGGCAGGTCTCCATGCAGGAACAGTGTAGGGTGCAGAAATGTATTTGGCTACTAGCCGAATACATTTCTGCAAAATAGAAAACGGAGGCATGATAGCCTCAAAGAAAGCATGTAGTCCCGTAATTAGGCATGCCAATGGCCAAATACATGGCCACTGGAATGAAAAATAGTTTACTTTTTGTACAATAAAAAGGTTTTTTTTTTTGGCCGATCCCGGCCATTTAAGCATAGGGCAGTGGCGTGCAAACGAGATCTTACCGAAAATACAAAAAAAAAAAAGGGAAAAAATCAAGTTTGAGAGAAATCTGCATTTTGCCATAATAG
The DNA here is from genome assembly GCF_019279795.1 of Protopterus annectens. Taxonomy (NCBI): domain Eukaryota; kingdom Metazoa; phylum Chordata; order Ceratodontiformes; family Protopteridae; genus Protopterus; species Protopterus annectens. The sequence goes on along the minus strand of NC_056727.1, from coordinate 286,381,010 downwards.
TCAATGGCATGCAGAATGAAAACAATACGAGGGAATAATGGTTGCTAAGGAGAAAGGCTCAGTGTAAGTGTGGTAACTCAGGAGTAAGGCAGTGGGGGTATGCAAATGAGGGGATTAATACTGAATCACAAATTTCTTCTAAGTGTCAGACTGCACCTAACTGTGTAGGTGCGCCAACACTATGGTGTAGACAGGAGGAGCAGCTAACAAGAAAAGGGTGTGTGTCATGCTTGCTGTAAGCACATTGGAGCTCAGTGGCCCATGTTTGCCCTTAGCTAAGCACAGTTAAGGCAGGGGGTGGGTCCAAGGCTGTATATGCCTATTCCATGAAATGCAGAGTGTGATCGCATCTAGAAAGGGCCAGTTCTGCTTAAAACTGTTTACTTTAGCTAAATGGGTGCATGCGGTGCGCACTGGGCCTAAAGCAAAAAAAAAAAACATAGGGAATAGCAGAACTGTTGACATTTGAGCACTAGGAATGCATGGCATGCATCATGGCTTAAACGGGGAGGAAATGGGAAGGGGAAACAGCAGAAGGAAGGCAATCAAGGAGGACAAGCATAGCTGGCAGGTGGAATGTATCAGAATCAGCCAATTACACAGGCAGCAGCCCAGCACACTACTATAAACTATGTTAACACTTTTCAGTCTGGGTTTTTCCCACAAACTCTACACCACTGGTGTACACATTTGGGTGAATTTTAAACTGATAAATCTAACAAAACATGTTGGGGGCTGCTGTTGCTCTGATCTATCAGTATGTGGTAAAGACTGAGGGTGGTGAGGAGGAAAATGCTGACAACCAACTCAGACTGAGGATACTCCACCAGTTCATGGATGCCCTGCAACCACTTGCAGCTGAGCACATTCACTTTCCCAGCACACTTGAGGAGAGGACCAGCAATGTGCATCTTTTCCACCATGTAGCAGACTACCCAGAGGTACTGGGTGCCATAGACTGCACGCATATCCACATCAAAGCATGACCTGCTGAACGGGGTAGGGTCTACATAAACCACAAGGGCTTCCCTTCCATCAACTGTCAGGTCATGTGCGATGCCCAGGGCATTATCTTGAACATGTGTGCTGACAGCCCCGGAAGCTATCATGACTCCCACATCTGGCATTCATCACAGCTGTACCAGGCGTTTGCCAGTGGGGACATCCCATTTGGCCAGCTGGTGGGAGATGCTGGCTAAGCACTGGAGCCATGGCTGATGACACCCATCAGAAATGCACACCTACACAAGAATGCCATAATGAGGCACATGCACAAACCAGGATCATTAGAGAGCATGTGGTTGGGATGCTCAAGTCATAGTTCCACTACCTAGACATATCCAGTGGAGCCTTGCAGTACTCTCCAGCCACATGTGCATACATGTTCATAGTATGTGCCATGGTACACAATATGATCCTGCGGAAACAGCTGCAGCAGGAACAAAATGGGGAAGGGCCACACAGCCCTCCCATCATTGCCAAGGCCTCCACAGGCACAGAGTGACTCGGAGGAGGAACATCCTGAGCCTGCCCATGTAGGCAGACAGAAGCATGCCCAGTATGCTCTGGCCTTGACAAAGAGTCAAAGCATAGCACATACACTGACACTGTAGGGCCCCAGAGACTGATCTCTCTCTCTCTCTCTCTCTCTCTCTCTCTCTCTCACTGACTGGCACACACAGTAAAATGGATGACAAACATCACACCACCTATACCTGACCATGTATAGGCAGTGTATTGCATGCATCCGACATAATCAGTCCTCGAGCACCACCCTCACAACAGCTGCAGGCACAAGGTAAGCCAAAGCCAGTCTCTGTAACAAAATAAACTAATGGAGTGGAATTTTCTGATAGCATATCTATGGTACTGATCAAGCATGTAAGGGAATATGGCGGCTAACTGGGATAGCTGCAGACAACTGACCTCTGTGGGACAGCAGGCAGTGTATCCCCAGTACTGCCCTACCCAAACCATGCAGTACCACACTAGTCAACAAATACCACTGCAGTATATGTGGTGAGCCAAATAACTGGGGGGGGGGGGGTTCCTAGTTCACATGCATGGATATCAAAGTGAGAGGTCCCATACCCACCACCAAACCCACACAGCAGATCAGCTGTAGAAAACCATACAGAAATGCCTGGCAAAATCCCCCACATGGTTGACATCCATGAAATCCCTACCCACAGACTTTTACACAGTGATATCACAACAGGTCTGGCAGTGGCAGTATGGCTTTGAAAGGTAAGTAGTCTGAAACTACAAATGTCTATGCCAGAACAATCTTTTTTTTTTTTTTTTCAAATAGAATTTTTATTAATTTTGCTTTAAGACATAACACAATACAAAGACGAATGTGGTTACAGCAGTACATTAAAACAGCAGGTATCATTCAAATAACAACTATCTACATTATATACAATAGTGCTGTCAGAGGATAATTCAAAACTTGAGGACAGTCATAATAAAGGGAAGGAAAGGAAGTATGCAGGTGGTAAGGTATCGTGTCCATACAAAGTGTATACGCCTCTAAGTAAGTAAACCAACCCTGTCCAGTTATCTTGAGCCTCAGAGGTGAGGGGAGTTTAAGAAAAGTAGTGGAATTTAGGTGAGGAGAGGAAGGAGCATGTGAAAGAGGAGCAACAGGTAATAGTGTGTCATCCAGTATTTTGATAGTTAGTTATCAGGCAATAGTTCAAAAATGACCTCCCAAAACTTTTGAAAGTATGTGCGCTTATGTGGATTGGTAATAATGAGCTTTTAAGAAGTAATGTATTTAACAGCCAGATTTCTGAACATACTCCAAGACATTTTAGAGCGAGCTAACCAAATTTTGGAGATATAAAATTTAACTAGAAGGCACAGTGTTATTAGGATGTGAAATCTTAATTTTGAAATGTTAAGGTTAGTAATGTGTAATAAAGCCATTTCACAGGATAAAGATGATTTGTGGTAGCCCATCTTTTCAAGTCTCACCTTTAGAGAGCACCAAATACTGTGTGAGTAGTGGCAGAACCAAATTATATGTAAGATTTTGGCCTGGGGAAAGAACAGCAGGGACAGGCAGGGGATATGTTAGGATTAAAGCTGTTTAAATGACTAGGAGTGTAGTATAGGTTGTTGTTAATCATGAACTGAGTATAGATGAGCTTTTTGAAAGGGGAGAATATGAGGGCAGATTTAATAGCTGAAACTTTTTGTTCATCTGTTAAGATAGTCCCTTGTTGATCCCAGAATTTCGCATATACCAACCTATCTTGAAACCTGATTTTATCTAGACGTTTACGAGAGCGTGACAGCATATTCTTATTGCTTGAGAAGATCTGGATCAGATTAGATACCTGTATGAAGTCATGGTCTGGAATCGTCCGGTCTTGAATTAGAGAAGTAATAAACTCCTTGATTTGACACAGATTTATAATGTATTTCTTAAATACTTTTAATGTGTTTCTTAATTCTAGTGGTGAAAAAGCTTTATGTTTGTGAATATCCCATAAAGAGTAGTAGGTTGATCATGTTATTGTTTAACTTGATATTTGGGTTTAGATGAATGGGTTGGAATAGGAGGAGAGCTTTATCTAGCTTCAGGGATTTAAAAATCTCTTGGAAGGAATTCATTTTACATTTCAGGATGTGGTGTATTTTTAGTTTCCTGAAAGTTACTGGGTCTAAGAAGGGGCGAGCTTTGGGATTTAAGGTATTTTCCAGAATATGATTATGCCACATGTTAACCCAAGGGGGAGTGCATGTATGTTTAGATGAGAGATAATTAACAATAGACATTAATCTGTTGGCTTGCAAAATAGTATAGTAAAGATGCAGGTCTGGTATGCTAAGACCTCCTTTAGATTTTGGGAAAATGAGTCTCTGATATGATACTCTAACTGATTTTGGATGCCAGATACATTTTGCAAAGGCTTTGTGGATTTTAATGAAGAATGAGTTGGGAATGAAAGAGAGAGATGCGTGAAGGTGATAAACTTTGGGAGGATGTTCATTTTAATAATAGATGCTGTAAATAGTAGGGGCAGTTTCAACTGCTGCCACCTGTTTAGACCTTGGGATAGTGTTGACCATAATTGGGAAACTTTAGAAAATAATGTAGAAGAGAAAGAGTGGTCATAGCATACCCCTAAGTATTTGCAAGAATAACACATGTTAAAGGGAGACACTGAAAAGAGATCTTCGTTATGAGCTATTGGATTGATCTGGAATGTGAATGATTTATTAAGATTGATTTTATAATCAGAGATATGGGCAAATGTGTTTATAGTAGCCAATAATGTTTTATAATCAGTCTAAGGATGTTCAAAGTAAACATTCAGGTTGTCGGCAAATGCGGTCAGACTTATATTCGTGTGTAGCATTTTAGGTATCGAGTGGTAAGCGGATTGTTTAATGGAAAGAAATACTGGCTCAAGATACAGATTAAAAAGAACAGGCGAGAGGGGCACCCTTGTCTGGTACCGTTTGAAATTTTTATTGGCTTTGAAATTTTCTTATTTATATGTAAACACATGTATGAACTGTTGTACAGAATTTTGATTATATTAATAAAGCTAGAGGAGATATCAAAGTAGGATAAAACTGTTAACAGAAAACTCCAGTTGACCCTATCAAATGCCTTGGAAGCATCCAGAATCATTGGGTAGCTAGGGCATTTATCATTTTTCGAAAGACCAATCATAGATTTTAATGTCAGTGTATTGTCCCAGGTATGTCTTTGAAACATAAAACTAGCTTGCTCTTTGGAAATCAAGGAAGTGATTACTTTTTTAATTCTTTCATCTAGCAAGGAGGAAAAAATGTTGATGTCAACATTCATTAGAGAGATTGGCCTGTAATTGCGCACATTTGATTTATCCAAGTTGTTTTTCTGGAGCGATATGGTCTTTGAATGGTTGAGGTAAAGGTCCAATATTTCGTTAAGTGAGATATAGTTGAATAGATTAAGTAAAATAGGAGGTGGTAGCACTTTAAAGGTTTTATAGAAGTCAGGAGAATAGCCATCAGGGCCTGGAGCTTTCCCTGATTTAAGATTATCAATGCTATTTAGGACTTCTTGTAAGCTAAGAGGGGCAAGTAAGATCTTCTTCTGTTCTTCATTAAGTTTTGGGAAAGTGATGTTGTTAAGATAATTTTTTATCTCTGGGATTGGGATTTGTTGATCGTTGCTTGCATAGATATCTGAATAAAGTTGATGAAATAGTTGGATAATTTGTGAATCTGATTTGTAAAGTGTATTTTGGTAATAAATAAGGTTAATCCTGGGTGATCTCTGTTTATTCTCGATTAGTCTGGCTAGTTCTTTGGAAGGGGTTTGTATCCATTCAGAGTACTTTGTTACATACCTAAGTTCTTGCAGGAAGTAATTGGAATGGTGCATGTCAAATAATTCCTTTTGCTGTCTATCATTTCTTTTTCCAAGACTGGGGAGTGGTTGATTTGGATCCTGTCATCTAAATCCGTAATTTCAGATATCAACCGGTTTTCTTTCTCTTTCCTTAGTTTTTTAAGATAGGTGGATTTTTGTATAAAAAGACCTCTGATCACAGTTTTGCACGCAGCCTATTGGATGTTGTAGGGAATGTCTGCATTGCGAGGGTCAGTACTGAGCTCTTTTAAAGCTAGTGTAATTTCATCAGTAACTGAAGAATTATGTAACAAATTATTTAGAGATCAGTTAGAGGCTGTAGGGATTATGGGGGGGGGGGGTAATGTGCAGGATTTATTAATACAGAAATCTTTGAGCGGTCTGAAAGAAACCTTGGGTCAGCAAAATATTTTATTTGCCAATTTGTTAATATATCAGAGTTTAGAAAAAAATCTATACGGGACCAAAAGTTATAACATCTGGAATAGTATGTATAATTGTTTTTGTTATGAATGTTATCCCCAAAGGAAACAGGGTCTATCAGTCCAATGTCCGAAATTAAATGCATCAAGGCAAGTGAGGCTTGTGTGTTGTATGATTTAGATCTGCTAGACCGGTCAAGGCTAGGATCAATTACAGAATTCCAGTCACCCCCCAGGATGTAATACAAATTTGGGAAATTAAGAAAGAGGTTATAGATTTTCATAATAAAGCCATGTTTTCCAGATATGCCAGAACAATCTTACCTGTAGTTAATACTATTATGCCTGTAGTCTAAAAGATAGGTCACACCACTATGCTAAATGGGACCAAAATGTTAAGCAAATATCAGCACAGTCTGTGCAGATGTGTATCGTGTACAGTTGTGTCACCCCGCCCCATATTCCCATAGAAATGCAGTAACATGTACCTAGCCTTAAGCAGCATCCAGCTGTCACCAAGAGTGATGGTGCAATAGTAACAGAAAGTAATTGTAAATAACATCCACAGTCAACTCACTGGTGCCATCCCAGGGGTGTCTCCTGCCAACAGAATGCACTGCCCTGCTATAGATGGCCTGTATCTGTCAAACCTGGCCTACAGGCCTCTGGCAAATGTCTATGCCTCACCCACAGTGCCCTTTAGGGAGTGTCATGGAGTCCATAACACCAATATAACACAGTCCACAAAATGCAAAGAAAGGCCATGCTAACAACTGCTAGGAGCAAACCTGCCAGTCTCAGGGAGCCAGAAATCAGAATAAACCCATGAATATTGGGGTGATGAAGGTCCAAAGAGAAGTACACCTGTGAAATACTTCTCTAATAATGTTATAAAGTTGATGGAATGATTTGTAGTAGCATGGAATGTCTGATGGGTACGAAGTCTGAAACTGTAATGTCAACTGTCAGTAATATCTGCCTTCAACACTGAGTGACTTACAAAACACATCTGCTGGAAAACCATACTTGTTTGGGTAACCAACAAGATATATAAGTCATGGATGTGGACATTCTGTGATACTCTGTACAGCCGACAGGCAGGGCTAGGAGTTTAAACATGGGAATGCATTCACTGCAGGCAGGCCTAACCCTGGAAGATGGTGACATGTCTGCACCCACAGAACCCTGGGCCACAGCCATGGGGAGTAACACACCCCTCCCTGATCACTCATCCTGTGCAACATCCTGACTCCAGCATGTGGCCATCCAAGCAAAATGAGGTGGGGGGCCAAAGATATATGTGTGACAAACACACACCTCCAGGTTGGTCAAACAGTCTGACACACACAAGACCCTCCAAGTGCAGTCAATCATTGAGGAGAATGCAATGCAAAGTACTGGTAGCTATAGGCAAACATATCTGCCCAGGGCACACCCCCCACATATCCTATCCCCTACAAATCTTTCTGGAGTCTGCCTGTCACCCTGATCCTGTCTGACTTAAATTACCCAACTGTGGACTGGAAATCAGACCAGGCCAGAACATAAATTTACAGAGATTCCACCATTGTAAATATATCACCAAGGCGCTGGGCCATCTTCACACCACCAGCAGTCAGTTGCTTGTAGGCACACCCCTCAACAGGCTGGATTGTGCAAGAATGCATAGCATTTGGCCCATAAACCTGGTATGTGCATCATCCATCCTGTATTCCCCTGGTAAATCACTGTGATGATCTGAGGAGGTATGTCACGAGGTACTGAAACAATACATGACAGTGTCAAATGGCATATATGACAGATGTCTGCTAAAACAAGCCCTGTAGCCCAGCAACACATATATAACTGAGAGAAATTGTCACAATCACTGTATGGCCCATTGTTCCCACGTTTTGATAGGCCATCTCCAGATATCATGCACCAATAGATTGAGAGGTATGGCTGCAGCACAAAACAAACTGGACTGGAGTACAACAATCCCTGGAATGGAGTCCCACATGTACTATAGAAGGACACATTGGGCATGCTCATACACTTGGAGAAATGTCAGTAGGATCTAGGAATGAACAGGTCTTCCCCACCCACTGCACTTCCCAATGCCCCACCATAACAGTCCTAGAGATGTCTGTCACCATATAAGTCACTTTTGTTAGAGCCAGCCCCATAAGCACTGTGGTGCATACAATAACTACATAACACTATAGTACAAATAATTAGTTAAGTAGGAGTCCTAATCTCAGTCCTGGCAAATGTAAAAGAGAGTGTGTGTGTGTGTGTGTGTGTGTGTGTGTGTGTGTGTGTGTGTGTGTGTGTGTGTGTTCACAACTAAACACATTTGGGTCCATTCAAACCCAGTACACTTCCCCTTTCCCTACTTCAGCAGTCCTACAGATATCAGTCATCTTAGAAGTGCCTTCCATCAGGTCTTAGCCACAGAAGCTCTATGGCACATGTGATAACTGCATAACACAATTGTACAAATAACTAGTTAGGTAGGAGTTGTATTTTCAGTCCTGGCAAATGTAAAAGTGTGTGTGTGACAGTTGTGTGTGTAAGACTGAGGGAGTTGTGTTTTGTTTGTTTATAGGTGAAACAGTTTTATGCCATTCCCACCCACAACACTACACACTGCCCCAACTTATCAGTTCAGATGATGTCAGTCCCTTATCAGCAATTTGGCCAGCTGTCAGCCCTGTGAGCTCAGTAGTGTGTGTGATAAATGCCTAACACTATAGTACAAATGACTAGTTTGGCAGGGGGTTTACACTTGTGTCCGGCAAATGTGTGTGTGGGTATGTATGTTTGTAAGCAGAAGTATTTTGATATGTTTCCCACCTAGTGCCCTACTTTAGCAGTCCTGCTGATGTAATTCCCCATATCAGCACCTCTGGCAACCTCTCAGCCCAGTAAGCTCTGTAGTGAGTGCAGTAACTGTGTAACACTATGGTACAGATCATTAGTTAGGTAGAGGTTCTACTTTCACATCTGGCAAGTGTGTGTGTGTGAGTACATGTGGCTATTTGTAGGACAAAGTATTTTGATATACTTCCCACCCACTGCACTACTTTATCAGCCCTGCTGATGCCATCCCTCTTATAGGTTCATAAGTGTGTAGTAGGCTAATGGCCCAGGAGCCTTATAGGTTCATAGGTTCATAGATTCATACTAAGCTAACTGCCCTTGCGAGCCATTTTAAGCCTAGCCAATTATCTCTTGTGAGATTCAAACCCTGCACCTTGTGTTTGTAAGGCAAACACCTTAACCATTAGGCCACCCTCCCAACAAGACTAGCCCATAGAAGGGACCTGCCATTGTACCACCAGATTCTACTTCCCAGTGCCTGTATCAAGTATAGCCATTGCAGCCATCCTTGGGTTGAACTGGCTATTAAGCATCCACTCATCAAGATTTCTCTGGAACAGGGTCAGCTAGGTGATCTGCATGACATGTATGGGAAGTGTATTCCAGGGCATGTGCAGTCTCTTGGTGAGAGACCTGTCCCATCAGCATGTTGTAGTGATTGTGGTACTGGGGTGGAGGACTCTGCAGTGTATGGTGTGGATGGATTTATATGTAGCATTTCTAAACCAGCTGGGTCAGACATGGCTTTGTAAGTCAAGCACAGATAGCTGCTCATTAGGTGATATGACACAGAGAATATCTTGGGTATGCTGAGCCTGTCTGTGTAGGGTGTGCATTTAATACCTAGGAACCCCTTTGTGGGGTGATTCTGTGGCTTCTCCAGCTGTAGCAGGTGTCTAGTGAGGTACATGGCAAATGGGCCATAATACTTGGGGAGTGGTCTAATGAAGGAATAGTAGACAGAGATAATTATGTCTGGCTTCTTGGATGCAAAACCCTTGGTAATGCAATGTGCCATATAGAAGGACTTCCTGACCACAGTGGCAATGTGGTGCTTGAAGGAGAGGTTGCTGTCAACCTGTGTCCCAAGATCTCTTAAAATGCCTACAGTGTTCATTGGACTCCCATTGATGTGGTACTTACTGGGGTCTGAGTGTTTACCAGAGGGGATGATGATGCATTTTGTGGTGTTAAGCTTCTGGCTATGGTTGTCACACCACTCATTTGTCTCAGTGAGGCCTTTCTGTAGGATGTTTGCATCACTTGTGGAGTTCATGATAGCTCATAGCTTGCAGTCCTCTGTGAACTTGGTCAGCCAGAGTTCCTCTGTGTTGGGCTGGACTCCTGAGAAGTAGATGCTGGACAGAACACTATCCAGTTCTGATCCCTGTGGGACTCCACTTGTGACTGCTTGCCAGTCTGATTTGGAGTTTGTCACTGTTACACTGTGTGTTCTGTGAACCAATTTGGAAACCACCCACTGATGTAGGGGTTGATGTCTAGTTTGTCCTGTTTATCAATAATCCCTGACTGAGGTATGGTATCAGAAGCCTTGGCCAGATTGAGGTAGGCTGTATGCAGTGCCTTACTGTCATACACAGCCCTGGTGACCCACTCAAAAAAGTCAACCAGGCTGAGCAGGCATGATCTTCCATTCACAAAGCCAAACTGTGTGGGGTCCAGAGTTAGGAGATCACACATATCTTGGTCAATCAGGTCCCTGATGATGATGCGGTCCATAACAATACATAGTAGTCTTGTCAGACTAAGGGCCCAATAATCCCCAGGGTCTATAGATACTACCCCTTTATGGAGAGGGATGACTGTAGCAGTGTGCCATTTTGGAAGGACAAAGCCTGAGGTAAGGGTGTGACTGACCAGGGCACACAGATGTGGTGCCATGTCTCTTTGTATGTCATGTATAACACAGCCATGGATATGTTGGGGTCCCATGGAAGCTGTATTCTTGCCTGTGGACAATGTAGGTCTAACCTGGCCTGCAGTAATGCTGGGTGCCTGGCATTCATTTGCCATTGTGATTGTCCCCTTGGGGGGAGAGAGGGGTAAAGCTGGCACTGAGTGTGCTGGCAAGACTGTGGCCAATATCTGTTATCTCAGGACAGGAATTAGCATTGTGCAGTAACTCCCAGCACTTGTGGTTATTGCTGTGGAGGTTGTTGATATAACTATCAAAGGCTTTTGTGATTGTTGTCAGTGTCTGCTGCAATTCTGCCTTCAAAGCTGCCTGTAGATGATTCCATGAGGGATCCCAAGTTGTGTTTGAGGCTAAGGGGGTTCATCAGTGTTGGGACACTGCCTTTTTCTGCAACAGTGTCATCCTTCTGTTGTACACTTTAGTAATGACAGGGGAACCATCACATTGACTTCCAGTGTTTGAAGGACAGTGTCTGGGTTGTGTTGGCTATGCCTAGCATCATGCATCCATGTACATGTTTGTGCAGTGCATACGTGTATGATGTAACAGTCATGCAGCTATTTCCCATTGGCATGGGTGCAATGAAGTCATCCACCCCTGTTTTTATGACTGCAAAGTCAGCATTGGAGAGGTTTTGCAAGGTGGTTAACTTTGTTGGGTGTGTGGGTGAGATATTGAGCTCCATGTTGATTGCATCATGTATGGATCTGACCAGGTAGGGATTGACAACTGTGGTCGAGCAACAGTCCCTTATGTAAGTAATCAACACAGGTCAAGGTTGTTGCATCCTGTACTGGGTGTCAGTATGAGCCGGTCAAGGGTATTGGAACTGATGAATTCATGAAGCGTTGGGCCAATTTACTGGTGCTTAACTACTTTCCCCAGGTGATGGAGGGGTAGTTGAAGTCTCCTACGATGTCAGTGTTGGCTGGACCTTCATAGATGCCAGGGTGTTGAGGAATGTGCATTGATAGTCTAGGGACATAAATGGGGACCAATAGTAGGCTATGGTGTGGATGGCACTATTACCCAAAGTCAGTTGTACCGGAGGTACCTCCAATGCATTATGCTGGGATACTAGTCTGGAGGTGTGCATATCCACTATGAATATGGAAACAACAACACCTGTGGAGGTGTGGTCCATGTTTGGGGGCTGACAGCTGTGGAATGAGCCATAGCTTGTCAGTGCAGGGCTGCAGTATGCTGGTGTGAACCCCCTCTTTGTTATAGCACAAATGTCAATGTCCTCCACTCTGAGGAATGCTTTGAGTGATTGTATCCTGACAGTTAGATGTCTACTGTTGAGCAGCATGATCCTCAGACTGCATACATCTCTAGCTGCTATTGTGGTATTTTGATTTGGAACACTGCCTAATAAGGCACTATAGGGGTGGAAAGACACTTACCCTGCACCTGGAATCCCAGGGCTGACAGATTTAGGACATCTCTGGTAAGGCATTGAGGTCTGTCAATCATGTTATTCCAAGCAGAGAGATACTGGATCCCCTTAGAATGACACACAACACGTAAGCCAATTTTGCAGTCAATTATCTGTTGAAAGTACTGCAACATAATTCTGGGTGATGGCAGTATACTACTCAGGGCTACTGTCACACCTGCCTGGACCACATAATCCGAGGGTTCAACCATGTCTCTTGTCATGTAGTGCCTCTGTGAAGGTGGGTGTGTGGCTTTTCAGTGTATGTCAGGGCTGTCATAGTGGATGTTGTTGTGAGCTACGTGTTCCACATGGTGTGGTGCAGGTGTTGATCTTATCCTCTTGACCAGCTAGTCCAGCCTTCTCTGTAGAGTGCATATTTCCACATTTGGTGATATAGGGGTAGCTCTCACTGGTCTGAGTGTTTGGAGTTTTGAGGAAAGGGTTGCCTGTGTACATGAGGCAGTTGCAACAATGCCTCAGAATGGACAAGTGCACCAGGTTAATGGGTGAAAGCACAGTAAACCACATTTCAATCATGCTAGGAGGGGTGGTCATAACTAGTAAGTACTGGGGCTAATTCCGTGATGAACGAGTATTGCTGATGGCTCCCAGGTGTGATGCACTTATTGATACAATAACCTGTTTAAGTGCAAAGCTATAATGCTATTTGAAGTGCCAGATAGAAAAAAGTAGCAAGATGTAAGGGACAAACTGAAGGCAGACTTCCTGCCACCTGTAATACTTTACCTCAGCTGTGCAGTTATCAGCACCTTTGGCCAGTTGTAAGTCTAGTAAGCTCTGTAGCATATGCAGTAACTGTGTAAAACTATAGTACAAACAACTAGAGAGGCAGGAGTTCTAATCCCAATACTGGCAAGTGTGTGTGTGTGTGCATGCGAGAATCAGGTACTGTGTGGGCTATACCATTTTTGACTTGTGTACCACCCTTTACACTTCCCCTCATTCCAATTTAGTAGTCCTGTTGATGTCATTTACCTTAGAAGTACCTTTGGACTAGGTGAAATTGTATAAGTTCTGTGGCGCATCTGTAGTAGAAATAACTAGATAGGCAGGAGTTCTGATCCCAATACTGGAAACTGTGTATGTGTGTGTCTGTGTGTGTGTGTGTATGTGCTAGATACTGTGCGGTTTATATCATTTTGATTTGTGTACCACCCTTTACACTTTTCCCACCCTACTTTACTAAGGCTGTTATCATTCACCTTAGAAGTACCTTTGGACAAGGTAAATTTGTGTAAGCTTCGTAGCACATTCGCTAACTGTATAACACTATAGTAGACATAAATAGATAGGTAGGAGTTCTAATCTCAAGACTGCTGTGTGTGTGTGTGTGTGTCTGTTACCATACATGGCAGGTAACCATCTCCTGATGCCATTACTTTATATAGAGTGGTAATGTCATCTGCCTTACATGCAGCATGTGAAACCATTGTACAGGCCATACTAGTCCTCTGTACAGATGTGTATGGAACATCCAGATGTTTGGAACCTATTAGTGTTTTGTCTGCCTTAATAATGCCCATATATGTGATATTGTTGCCAAATAGGCCACAGTGAGTGTACTAACAGTCACAGTGAGTGTACTAACACATATGGCAGCCTCAGGTATCATACCTGACTGAAACAGCATACTGATACAATGTCTGCTACCCTCACACTTGTCCAGGCTTGTAGGTGCAATACATAAGTCCAGATGCTTGGTATTACAAGTGAATTGTTCACATCATGGGTCACATTAAAGGTTGGGAAAGGTGTGGACTGCCATACTGTGGTCTCAATCAGTATATATCAGAAACAAATGGCATCTTAACAGGTGTGTGTATATACATTTTATATCCACTGTATAGCAGTAATGTTTCACACATGTCTCTACCTTAGTCAGTTTGTCCAGCACATTTTGCTAGTGTCTGTCCAGACATCTTGCACTGACAGGTTGTGAGGTATGCTACAGGAATGTTACATTCTCTTCAGATAGGCTTCTGTGGTGACCACAGTGATGCAATACAATTAACCCCATCACAATTGAACATGCTCATAAAGCAATATGGCTATTAGTCATAGTTGTGTGCATGGTAACTTGCATACCCTCCACATGCCTGTGGTATTGCCAAAGCACAAGTGAACAATTCCATATTCACCAGCTTCAGACTGCTGTCCCATATGCAGACCAGAGTGACCTATGTAGTTGTGGGAGAGAGATATTGTTAGCAGACTCACATGTGCTCTTAGTAAAAGATGGATGCAGCATGTCTGCACATTTACAGTACAACACCCAATACTACACAATTTGCTGTTCTTCACCATTGATTTGCACTTCTGTGCATTAGAAATCCCCATCCACAACTGCAATCTGACCTGGCCCATGCATGTAGTTACTGTACAGATACAGGTATGTCTCATAGAGCACTGTACTACTCCCCACTGGGACCTTGCCTGCATGCTTCTTGTTCATTGTTTGGCTGCCACCCACCTCCAGCAAGTGGGGCTTTGCACCCTGGTGTTGTACTGTGATGGGTAGCCCAAGCTTGGCAAGGAGCACCTCATTTGGTGTCAGTGGGGGCTGCATGGCTGGTCCCCCATATATGGTTGTGGAGTCCCTGGCCATGGTAGTAGCTCTTTGCCAGGCATGGCATATGAGGTTGGTGGCATGATGCATGCCGCACCTGCTCATATGTACATTGTGTGCAGGCCCACCTAATTTACCCTGTGGACAGGGTCATCCCACAGGGTGGTCCTCTCCCACAGATGTTGCTGGCTTCAGCCCAACAGTACTGTGTGGTTCTGTATTATGGCTTCCATTATCAGGTTGCATTCCGCTGATGAAAAGGTTTCCCAATGGTGATGTGACATTGCACCCGGTGACAGGTTGTGAGGTATGCTACAGGAATGTTACATTCTCTTCAGATAGGCTCCTGTGGTGACCACAGTGATGCAATACAATTAACCCCACCACAATTGAACATGCTCATAAAGCAATATGGCTATTAGTCATAGTTGTGTGCATGGTAACTTGCATGCCCTCCACATGCCTGTGGTATTGCCAAAGCACAAGTGAACAATTACATACTCACCAGCTTCAGACTGCTGTCCCATATGCAGACCAGAGTGAGCTATGTAGTTGTGTGAGAGAGATATTGTTAGCAGACTCACATGTGCTCTTTGTAAAAGATGGATGCAGCATGTCTGCACATTTACAGTACAACACCCAATACTACACAATTTGCTGTCCTTCACCATTGATTTGCACTTCTGTGCATTAGAAATCCCCATCCAAAACTGCAGTCTGACCTGGCCCATGCATGTAGTTACTGTACAGATACAGGTATGTCTCATAGAGCACTGTACTACTCCCCACTGGGACCTTGCCTGCATGCTTCTTGTTCATTGTTTGGCTGCCACCCACCTCCAGCAAGTGGAGCTTTGCACCCTGGTGTTGTACTGTGATGGGTAGCCCAAGCTTGGCAAGGAACTCTTCATTTGGTGTCAGTGGGGGCTGCATGGCTGGTCCCCCATATATGGTTGTGGAGTCCCTGGCCATGGTAGTAGCTCTTTGCCAGACATGGCATATGAGGTTGGTGGCATGATGCATGCCGCACCTGCTCATATGTACATTGTGTGCAGGCCCACCTAATTTACCCTGTGGAGAGGGTCATCCCACAGGGTGGTCCTCTCACGCAGATGTTGCTGGCTTCGGCCCAACAGTACTGTGTGGTTCTGTATTATGGCTTCCATTATCAGGTTGCATTCCGCTGATGAAAAGGTTTCCCGATGGTGATGTGACATTGCACCCGGTAGACACTAACAGAGAAACACATCACAGGACCCCATACATTTGGCAACAGTATGTCCAGTAACTGCACATGCACCTTAAATACCAGTAGCCAACACCCACAACCATACCAGTAGCCACTACTCACAACCACACCATACCCCTGTAATCTATCAGCACAGTATCAGCTTGCATTGCACTCCTGGTCCTGATGAGTCATATTGCCCACAGTGAAGGCAAGTTATTTGCATAATCCATCATTCCTCATTCAGGTCTGTGTAAATGGATGGCATTAGCCATCTTCCATGCGGATGGTGTATGGATGGTGCTGAGGCTTGGTGTGACTACAGTGTGTAATGCAGCTGGATCCACATGCCTGAGTTCATGTAGGATGCAGACAGGGATGATATGATGTTCCATGGATACTTACATTTGTTGCCTTTCAGTAGACAATATGTACCTGCTCACTGGTGATGAGGGGAGGGGTGTGGGTGCAGTACATATCCATCTATAGTGATGCTGAGCCAAGGGGAGATGTTTGCCTTAACCCTATCTGCATCAGGATGCCTGTGGCTATGTTGTGTGTTTATGTGATCTGATTGGCCACCATTACAGGTTGGGTTGGTTTGTTGCCTCTGAGATATTAAACATATGGGAAGATGGCCTTGTAATTGTCCTTGGTTGTTGTCTCCAATTTGTACTCATAGTTGGCCTTACAGTAATCCACCTGTGACTTTATATGCTTGTTCAGACAATGGCTGATGATGCTAGGTTGGTTCATGCCCATACTTTGCCCTGTACAGCCACTTTAGGGACCAAGTCTGTGGTTTGTGTAATGCTGCTGTCCAGCAAAGGGGATTACTCTACTTTGGTGGAGACAGGTATGACAAATAAGGTATTGCTGAGTCCATACAGTCATGTATGTGGTCAATCAGTTGTTTGTAATGGGCATGACCACAAAGTCATGACACAGCTGGACACCTCTCCAATGCTTATTGTACTAACCATGGCTGTGTCAGGGCAATGCAATGACCAGTAGCTGTAAAAATGTCACTCTTTTGGGTGCACAGTAATGAAGATTACACACGTGTACAACATGTGCAGCTTTTTTAACTGACATTTTGCATCCCATGTCTGTTTTCATGAGGTGGACACATACACCTACTCATACTGACATGCGCATAGCTAATACGTCACATACATGTCTTTCCTATGTCAGTATGGCACACTGTATTCACACTCTTGCTGCACAGTCATCCCTTTCAACCTGTTACAGCAGGACATCTGTAGGATGCCATGCATACATGGGTGCAATGAGACAAAATCAGTGACAATGTCTCAATATTGCTGTA
This sequence comes from Protopterus annectens, assembly GCF_019279795.1. Lineage (NCBI taxonomy): Eukaryota > Metazoa > Chordata > Ceratodontiformes > Protopteridae > Protopterus > Protopterus annectens. The sequence continues at coordinate 286,363,830 of NC_056727.1, read as the reverse complement.
ACATACTTGAGTCATTCAATAGCACAGTAGCCTTTGCACTTTCAGGCATCCCCTGGAGGATGTCCAACACTCATATGGCAGGAAGAGAGGAGAAAGGCTAGGATGGTGGTATTGTGGGTAAGAATTGTTAATGTTGGCAGTATGACTGGTATAGGGACCAGGCTAGCTGATATGATGGCCAAAGGAGGGTTGATATATTGTGTGTGTGCGCAAGAGACCACATGGAAGGGGATTATGGCTGGGTGTATGGTAGGCAGGTCACAATTGTGCTATCAATGTGTAGATTGGAGGAGGAAAGGGGTAGGGCTTCTGCTGAAGGAACAGTATGCCAAGAGTGTTTTTGGAGGATGACATAAGTGTCTGAGAGTGACATTTCTGAAGCTGTAAGCTGATGGTGTAATGATGACTGTTGTTAGTGCATATGATATGCAAGTTGGTTGTGTGATGGATGAGAAAGAGAAATGGGATGTCAGTTGGATGACATGGTGATGACTGTACCCATGGGTGACAGACTGGTCATTGCAGCAGATGTCAATGGGCATGTTGGTGAAAGGAACAGAGGGGATGGGGAATTGATGGGTATGTATGGCGTTAAAAGGAGTGGAGATGGTGAGATGGTAGTTGGTTTTGCAAAAAGGATGGACATGGCTTTGGTAAATATGTACTATGACATGAAGGAGGAGCATAGGGTGACATACAAGAGTGGAGTAAGATGCACACAGGTGGAATATATCCAATGTAGGAGGGCCAGTTTGAAGGAGATTGGAGACTGTAAAGTGGTGACAGGGGAAAGTGTATTTAAGCAGCAGAGAATGTTGGTATGTGAGATGATGTTGGTGATCGGGATGTGGAGGAGTGTGGGGCAGTACCAAGGATCAAATGGTGTGAATTGGAAAAGGGTGATTGTGAGGTGGAGTTCAGGAAAGAGTTGCGACAGGCACTGGGTGGCAGTGACAGTCTAACAAATATCTGGTTAAGTACAGCAGAGCTGGTAAGGGAGACATCTAGAAGGGTGCTTGGGGTGACATGTGAATGGAGGAAGCAGTACAAGGACACCTGTTGGTGGACTGAGGAAGTACTAGACAGTATACAGAGACAGAGGTTGGGGAAGAAGGAGTGGGATTGTCAGAGAGATGAGGAAAGTAGGCAGAAGTATGAGGAGATGATGTGCATGGCAAAGCGAGAGGTGGCAAAGGCTGAGGATGAGCATATGAAGAGTTCTATGACAGGTTGGACACTAAGGAGGGATGAAAGGACTTGTACCAATTGGCTGAACAGATGCACTGAGCTAGAAAGGATGTTCAGCAGATAAGGGTGATAAAGGATGATGAGGTATATGTACTCACAAGTGAGGAGTGTGTGTTGAGCACATGAACAGTGTACTTTCAGATGCTGATGAATGAAGACAATGAGACAGAGAAGGTTGGATGATGTGAGTATGGTGAATCAGGAAGTGCAATGACTTAACAAGGAGGATGTAATGATAGCTATGAAGAGGATGAATACTGGCAAGCCTGTTGGTCCACATTACACACCTGTGGAAGCATGGGGTTATTTAGGGGAAATGGCAGTGGTGTGTTAGCCAGACTGTTTACTGATATCTTGAGAAGTGTGAGGTTGCATGAAGAGTGGAGAGAAAGTACTTGGGCACGTGTGTTAAGAATGAGGTTGATGTGCAGAGCTGTGATAACTACATAGGGATAACATTGACCAGTGACAGCATGAAGTTATGGGTATGAGTAGTGGAAGCTAAGTTACGCAGGGAGGTCAGGAGTACTGGTCAGCAGTATGGTGTCATGCGTGGAAAGAGCACTACCAATGTGATGCTTGCTCTGAGACTGTTACTGCTGGAATACAGGGAAGGTCAAGAATTGCTCTGTATCTCTCTGGATTTACAGAAAGCATATGACAGGATGCCTAGACTGGAGTTATGGTATTGTATGATGAAGTCATGAGTGGAAGAGATATATGTAAGAGTGGTACAGGATATGTACAATGGTGGTGTGACAGCATTGAGGTCTGCATTGGGATTGACAGATGTGTTTAAGGTGGAGGTGGGATGACATCAAGGATCAGCTGTGAGCCCTTTCTGATTTGCAATGTTGATGGAGACGTTGACAGACAGGATCATACGGGAGTCCCCGTTGACCATGTTGTTTGCAGATGACATTATGATCTGTATTGAGAGTAGGGAACAGCTTTTGGAGACCCTGGAGAGGTGGACATATGCTCTAGAGAGGAGAGGAATGAAGGTCAGCCACAGTAGGATAGAATATCTGTGTGTGAATGAGAGGGGAGGATAGCGGAATGTTGAGGATACATGGAGTACAGTTGGCAAAGATGGATGTGCTCAAATGATTGGGATCAACATATCAGAGTAATGAGGGCTATGGAGGACAGGTGAAGAAGAGAGTACAGGCAGGATGGGGAGGGTGGAGAAGAGTGTCAGGGGTGATATGTGACAGATGAGTACCAGTAAACGTGATATGTAAGGTCTACAAGAGGGTAGTGAAACCACCTATGTTATATGGGTTCTAGACAGTGGCATTGACAAAAAGACAGGGTTCAGAGCTGCATATGGCCGAGTTACAGATGTTATGATTTGCACTGGGTGTGACATGGGTGCACAGGTTTAGCAATATGTATATGACAGGCTCAGGCCATGTTGGACAGATATGAGACAAAGTTGGAGAGGCAGCATTGCATCAGTTTGGACATGTGCTGAGGAGGGGTGCTGAGTATATTGTGAAAAGGATGGTAAGAATGTAGCTGCCGGGTAAGGGGAAGAGAGGAAGGCCTCAGATAAGGTTTCTGGATATTTTGAGAGAAGACATGCATGTGGTTGGTGTGAGCGAGCAAGATTCAGAGGACATACAGAAATGGCAACAGATGATCCACTGTGGCAATCCCAAATGGGATAAGCCAGAGGACAATGAAGGGTGATGTAATGTCAATCTTCACAGATTTGGCAAGGATTTGACTGACATAACAGAACTCTATGGGTACATGACTACAAATATGAGGCACACATATGGTCAGTATGCAGAACACTGGACAGTTGAATGGTATGAGCTCAGTATATAACATGCAGTTCAACACACACATCTGCAGCAGTACTTTACTCTGCACATGCTCTGTATAGTTGTCTTATATTTACAAGACAAAATGTGTATCATAGTTATATGCACATGTAACATACAGATATGTACAACATCCCAGTAGCTGGCCTAGTCACTACAGAGAGCCACATGCCATGGCCCTCAGTGTTGTTCAGCAGTACATCAGTACAGCATGTATTGTTGAGACACATGCTTTCAAACCCCTATTTTCCATTATTACAGACCACCTACTGCATTCAATTACATGCTTACTTTTTTCACATACCTATTTTTTTTTTGTCTGGATTCTTCAGAGATATAACCCTTTTTTCTCACAGTACTTCAGCTTTGCACTAATGGATTGTCTGTGACAGAAGTGGTTTGAATAGATGGCAGCTTGTCTTTTGTAGGTAATGCTCATGACCATGTGATGACCTAAGCATCAATTGTTGTCCCCCAGTTGCTGGTTGCATGCAGAGCAGCTGTGTAGTTATTCCAATAGCCAATGTCATGGCAACACACTAATATGACTCAGTATGCTATGCGGGCATTGGCCCTTTCCCTTACCTGTGAGGAAGAGATCCTGGAGGCGAGTGAGCTAATACCTCTTAGAACAAGACCTGTGGAGACAAGCCAACTAAATGGTGGAGAAGATTCAAGACTTAGGAGTAGAATGTGAGCAATGTAGTTATATGTTTTGAATACTGCTTGTTTAACAGGGTTTGCCTGATCATGCTCCTTCTGCATGGGTTTCAGTCTGACAAAGTAATGTGTCTGCATAGCTCTTGACTGTAGAGCTATCCACATAATGGCCAGAGGTTTGCCTGTTATGTTTGGCCTGTTCCCCAGACAGGTGTTGCCCTTGGCAACTCAGTAGCGTGCTTTGGTGATTGCACTCAGTAAATGCTAACATCCATTTGTGTTTCAGACTTTATATCCCTCAAAAAATATATGTTACAACAAACCCTGTAACACCAGCAATTTTCTCAGTGTATAACAGCAATATTTCAAGTATGGCCATGTTTTTGGGCCTCTGTCCCAAATTATTTCAGGCTTTGTACATATGCCATACAGTAGGAGGTTGATAGGTAGGGTCTAGAATTATTTTATTCTGTCATTCCTGCTGAGAGGAAAGGGTGGATGACATGTGGGACTCTGTACATTCAAGAGGTTGGTGTATGGATAATGCTCTTAGATGCCTTTTTAACATATTTTATGTGGGGGGGGGAGTAACACATGTTATAAAACTAGGTTGTTAGAACATGTGGGACATATTACTGATGAGAAAAAAGACAGGTCTATAGCTGTACATTTCAATAATCCTCACCATGGGGGTAGTAGTCATGAAAGAACATTTGTTATGTACAGAATAGGTTTAAATTGTTAAATGTGATACTTTATCCCCTAGGGAATTGAATGTGTAGTGTAAGTGGAGGATGTGTATATACATGTAATTAAGTGTAGTGTGATACAAGGTACTGCTTTGGAAAAAGTCTGTTTCTCAGTTTCATCAAACAGTTATAAAAGAACAATTGTTATGTACAGAATCAATGTATGTTTTTAAATGTGATACTTTATCCCCTAAATGGGTTGAATGAAGAGTTTAACTAGAGGCTGTGTATTTAAATGTACTTAAGTGTTAATTGCTTCTTCTAATTAAGGCAAGTATTTCTTGTAATGTGTTACTCGTTGAAGTCTATGGCAAAGACATCAGAGTAAATTGAACTTGTGTGAATTACTGGCTGTTTATATCTTTGTTTACTATCTTCACTCATAGTTGTTTTACTAAGTGGTCACTGTATATGTCTGGCCATTGTGTATGGCCTATCATGGTTTTGTAGCAGTGTACTGTTTGCTTATTATTTGGACAGGGGAGGTTGCAGATGCAAGTATCATGGGTCCTTTTGTATCCAGCTGTGCATGCTGCTCCAGTTATGGGTGGTATATCAGCAGCATATGTTTCTATGGACATTTAGAGACATGTATGCATATATATATATATATATATATATATATATATATATATATATATATATATATATATATATAAATACACACACACACACACACACACACATGTATATATATTTACACACACACACTAAACCTTACATACACAACTATATATGCACTAACCTTAACCCAAACCCTAATCCTAAGGTCCGTCACTATCGCACACTTACCTTACCGGCACTCTAACCCTAACTCACTTAATCCACCCCTAACCCTTAAGTCTGTCACTATCGCGCACTTACCTTACCCGCACCCTAACTCTAACTCACTTAATCCGCCTTAACCCTTAAGTCCATCACTATCGCACACTTACCTTAACTGCACCCTAACTCACTTAACCAACCCCTAAACCTAATGTCCATCACTATCGCACACTTACCTCACTCGCATCCTACCCTAATGTCCGTCACTATCACATACTTACCTTACCCACACCCTGACCCTAACATCCATCCCTATTGAACATTTACCTTAACATGTTGGTGTTCTCAGCGTCGGTATTCTCAACTGTCGGTCTTCTCTGTTGTCAGTCTTTCGGTGTCAGTTATCTCGTTGTCGTCGTTCTCAGCTTTCGGCGTAATCAGGTAGACTTATATATATATATATATATATATATATATATATATATCTACACACATGTATATATATATATATATATATATCTACACATGTATATATATATATATATATATATATATATATATATATATATATATATATATATATATATATATATATATATATATATATATATATATACATGTATATATATATATATATATATATATATATATATATATATATATATATATATATATATATATATATATATATATATACATATATATATATATATATATATATATATAATCACACACACACACACATACACACACACACACACACACACATCATGATTTGTTGGTAATATATCTATATATTGTTATACATATATATGCATCTCCACAGATAGGAGCGCTACAGAATCCTGAAAGCCCAAAATCCTGATACCAACACTTACTATATTCCAGCACAAGTGCATACAGAAACATATTATCCTTCAACTAAACGCAGGGGGCAAGCCCCACTGCACCCCCACACCCCCTGCTACTTAAATATAACAACTCCGAGATTGCACTTCAGTACACTAAGTGCAATCTTGGAGTTGATATATTTAAGTAGCAGGGGGTGTGGGGGTGTAGGGGGCTTTCCCCCCTGCTTATACTTGGAGAAGAGTAATATGGTTTGTGTTTTATTTGTTTCTGTATGTACTTGTGCTGGAATATAGTAAGTGTTGGGATCCTGTGTGTTTTCAGGATTTTAAGTTTTCAGGATTTGAGTCTTCAAGATTTTGAACTTTCAGGATTTTGGTCTTCAGGAATTTGGGCTTTCAGGATCCTGTAGCGCTCCCCCACAGATGTCTATCTCTCTCTCTCTCTATATATAAATAATTATTTTTCATGTATATATTTGTAGATAATCATTCCTCATTGCACAGTGCGTCTTTCCTGTTGTAAACTGACTGTACTGCAAGATATGCTGTAAAAAACATCCTGACATCTCACAGCTAAGATGGCCTAGTGGTAAATTTCTGTGACTATGGTGTATAGCATCCTAAGTTCAAGACCAAGCATGGCTGATTATTTTGTTGCTGGCCAGAAGCTGGGATCCTAGATACAAAGTGATTAAGGCGCTTTTAAACAGTTTTAAGCAGGTTTGCGCGGGTTTGCATGGTGGTAAGTGGTGCTAAAACAGTTAAACCGATAGGCACTTAAACTGTGTAGGCTTCACTTACTGATGCATACCAGTGTGCAAATATGCTTAGCAGAGATAATTACTGGTTATCATTCACATTTAAGCAGTCTGTAGACCTGCTAAGCATAGCTCAGCCCTGGTAACCATTGCTCACATTCCAGTCTCATAAAATAGCAGAGTAATGACATCATGTAGTAAGTTTATTTAATTTCATGTACATAACATGCTTTTATGTGCTCTCATTACAGTAACAAGGGATGTGACTATACTGTACAGGACACTTAGGTATACATGGGTAGTATCACATTTTTGTTGTATTTTTTTTTATACATGGGTAGTACCACATGTTACATGCACTCACACTTGCATGTTACACCAGTTACAGTACACCGGTGGACGAATATGATTCCACACATATTATATTATGAAATTAGTACCTTTGACACTGTTTTTCCATGTGAGATTAGATTGCCTATTGTAGTAATCCAACCATGCACCTCTGCATGCAGAGCTGGGGCTCTGAGTACTACACTGTCTTGTTATTGGGGTTTCAGCTGTATTTTTTATGTATCTCCTATTGGATATTATGATGTTATTATATTAACTGTAGAGTACTATGTTTTCTGGCCATGTCATTGGGGACTGCTGGAATACATTTCAGTGTCAGACTTCCATCCTTCAGGACATTCATCCTAATGCATAACATGTTTACTGTCCACTTTCTGTCTATCCTCTGTGCGGATGTGCAGATGTCAGGTATTGCTAAGGCCATACAACTATGTATGTGCCCACATAGTTTTGTGCTGTGGTCCTGGGCACTGCTGCTAGTTCCAACAAATGGGATGTCCTTCATGTGGGCCTTGGCCCTTTTACTTGCCTGTGTGAGGGACATTACAGAAGTGGTGGGCTACAGATTCACAGACAGTAAGTAGGAATACTTCACAGGACATGACATTTGGAGACAGCACAGCAACATGGGAGACATATCTCCAGAATTGTGAACAGATTCTATGTCATCATCAGTAGTGTTATACACATGGTGGGTTGATAGGTTAACAGGGTTTGTGTAGACATGCATTTCGTGAGTGACTTCACGTCTGACAATGATATGCCTCTGACATACCTCTCCACTAGCATGCTGTCCACAGACTGGCCACATGTTTGCCTGTTATGTTTTGTTTGTTCCCCAGATAGTTGTTATCCTTGGAAAATCAGTCAGGGACACTGGGGAATGCAGTCATTAAATACTAATATCCATTGGTATTACTGACTTCATATTCCTCATAAGGGATATGTTACAACAGACCCAGTAACATCAGCAACTGTCTAAATTTCTGACTGCAATCTGTCCAATATATGCCTGTGTTTGTGCCTTTGTCCCCAAATGATGTCAGGCTTTGTCCAGATGTCATGCACTATGAGGCTTAGATGTATTTAGTATCATTTCTTGCCTTCATTTCTCCTAACATCCCAGTGTTTTAGTAGACCCACAGAAATGTTACAGGGAAGAGGCCATAGATATTTGTCCTGTGCCTGTACATTCTGAGGTGAACTGTACATTTGAAAGGTCTGTGTATGTCTGGCCATTGTTGACAGACTGTCAGGATTGTGTACACATCATGTGCACATATTATTTGGGCTGTGTATGGAGGGGGGGGGTATATGTAA